>NC_081528.1:8078315-8378315 GCF_030273125.1 Centropristis striata | reverse complement strand
AGTCAAAAGTGAGAATTAGTTGCATCTCATTATCTTTACCGACTTCTCATTTTAAACAAATGAAGCATGAAACTGTGGAGGATCATGCTGGTGAAACAAAAGCACAGAAATGTGGAGCAGTGACCTCTTTATGTTTGAAACAGAAACATTAGACTTGTTGAACCTTTTCTAATGGAGCGTATTTTTAGATCATAACACAGGAGCACTTATCACAGAAGTGTGATCTCATTAGAGCAGACGGAGAGTCAAAAGGTCGGGACGTTGTGGAAAATGTTCATCAGAGGAGAATTCTCCAAACAGGCTCCGAACGATGAACAGAATCAGTTCCAGGGTGGAGTAAATGATGAGGACACTCTTTGTCTGCTCTGTGATTTAATGGAAATTGAAAATGAGTCTCATTTCGTGTTCTATTGTCCTTTATGTGATGAGCTGAACGAGACGCCTCACAGTGTAATTGCCTCAATTTCTGCTAATTTCTCTTGAATGGATAGTGGATAATGACAGGCTTCAGAAAGGAGTCTGTGTGTGTGCTGGGGATGTGATAAAGTCAAGGAAAAAAGATGGAAACACGTCGTTCACCGTGGACACCTTGAGCATCGGATATTAAAAAAACATCCTTCAGCAGCTTCACAGAACATCCTTCACTCATTCCAACTGGAAATTACCGTCATATTCGTCTGATCTGCAATCACAAATACATTTAAAGAGAAGCGTGACGCCACCTGGAGCACATTGTGATCAGTGTAATGCGTTTCCTGCATATGTTAATGTATCTGCTAAATGTTCACAACACCATTCGTTTCCAGACAATATCCATTCCTGCAATACAATATATCTGCTTGTGGAATTGCATTATTCTGGGATTTTTTTGTTGATTTTTTCACAGTCACAGCAATAATTTTAGGCTTAGGAAAAGAATAAATCCAATATAAATCAATAATTATAATAAAAAATAGATTAAACCAGCCCATTTTGTGAATCTTCTAATTCACAAAATGAAGATGATATCCTAATTGACTGATTGAACTTTCATTGATCCTTTGGCTTTTGTTTTAGCGGCTAAAATCAACTTTTACACTTGATTATTTGCCTTTTTTTTTTTGATTGGATGTTGTTGTTTTTTCTAACCTGATTATTTCCCCCCTATTTTAGGACAATATTACCTTAATGTATCTGCTAAATGTTCACAACACCATACGTTTTCCAACAACATCCATTCCTTCGTTTATATTAATCGATTATTATATTAATAAGGGTTTTATTTTGTTTTGTTTCTTAGTATGGTGAGGGTTAGGTAGTCACAGTACAACCAGTACACAGTTAAAACCTCTTATCATTCCACACAGTTGTACACATAATTGGGTGTTGTGGGCATGATATTTTTAGGGGAAGAAAGCAGGTCAACAATAAATGCCACACACATCAACTGAAAGCTGGAACCTGAAGATTAATTTGAGATGCAGCTCAAAATTAAACCTATTAAAGTGTTTAAGGTTTCACAACATTAATGTTTGACTTTCTGAAGTCCATTTCCGGCTCAACTATGTCTCATAAATTATATCATTCGTAACACACATTTGGTGCTGAATTAGGCACTTTTTTTAAAATCCAGAATGGATAAAAATGGTCAAACACCCTCCAGAGTATTACGTCAATACACCAAGACCTTTGGAACAACACAGAAAAATCCATGCTGTGGATTTGGTGAACTTGGCTTCGTGGAGATTTCTGTCGATGTCAAGCACTTGTGTTGTGTTGTGTCGTGTCGTGTCGTGTCGTGTCGTGTCGTGTCGTGTCGTGTCGTGTCGTGTTGTGTTGTGTTACCTGCTGTTATTGTCAGTATAGTGTGGAAAGCCATCCATCCTCTGAATGCTCTAGGTCTCTAGTTTGTGGTTGTAAAGTTTCATGAGGCTGTGATTATCCTAGAGGTCACAGCAGCTCATTTTATACACTGAGCTCAAGTTTCACTGACTGACATCATCACAAGTCTCAGCTTTCCAGTCATACCCGATTTATGCAGCTCACAGACTGTTTAGTGACCTCAGTATGCACAAATATTCACACCCAGTAGTTTAAAAAAAGGTAATGCATGAGGAAAACGATGTGGTTTTTGCCTTAAAGTAGAGAAGGGACAATGAAGCTTTGTGAACCATTTGCTTTATTTTTTGACCCCACTAGACGGCGGTCTTGGCTTAGAAAAAAAGGCTTCAACAATGGTATCTAGTGGGCTCTGTAAATAAAACAAATGGTTCATGAAGCTTCATTGTCCCTTCACTACCTTAAAGTGCATGTGATCAGTATAAAGCAGCATATAAGGAGGGCGTAGAATCCGATTGGTGCCAATTTTAAACCATTTTTTACATAATCAGGAGAGAAGATCCAACAGTTTAGAGGTTGTAGCAGACTCAGTTTTGGGACTACAGAGACACTATTGATATCATATGAAACTAGAAGATTTAGGTAATACAATCAGTGGACAAGTGTCATTTTCATGAAATTTGCTGTGTATGTTCACTGCTAATGAAACCTGTTTTTGTTGACCCTTTGTCCTTTGTTTTAGCCTCCTATAGGTGGCAGCAATGATCAACTTAGACAGTTTGCTTTTGTGTTTTTGATGTTTTCCTTCCTCTCACCTGATTTTTTCTCCACCTCTTTCTGTTTTAAGACAATGTTACTTTTTTCTATGTAGTCTTAAAGTCTAACCGCCTCGGCCTCAAATAAAAAAAGCGTTCTGTCGCCTCAGGACTCAGGCTCATTAAAACATATTTCTTTCCCTGTCATGTCGGGGCCTCGCAGCAATGAGCCTGCACCTCATTGTGGGTCCAGGTCTGCAGAGTCTCAGAAACTAGATGTTAATAGAATTCATGAAAAGAGCCTCTCCGTGTTTCTGCTGGACGATTAGTCGGACCGGACGGAGAAGAGGTCCACACACCAGAGTCCATGCTGAATTTATTTAGCATCCGTCTCACAGTTAAATTAAATTTTTCTCTGGGCTGCTGCTATAAATTTTAAAATTTCTCTACAAAGACAGTCGGCTTCACGGTCACATCTTTTATTTAATTAGCATACGCTCATTTCCATGAAAAAGAACTGACGTTACAATGAACTTGTTGAAACTGCTTGTAAGAGAAGTATTTAGAAGAAGTATTCAGATCCTTTACTGCAGAAAAACTACTTATACGCCACTGTGGAATTACTTATTATGCAGAATGGTCCGACTCAGATTCAGTTCGGTGTTCATTGTGGTTTCATTTTCATTGTGATATGTTTGGAAGAGATTGATTAATAAAGTTTTGACACTTTATCCAAAAATAAATCACATTGTCACAATCATTTCATGGAAAGAGGTAAAAAAAAATATTATTCCAATTTTATGAGCAACCGTGTATATTCTAAATATATAATGGGAATATTGTTATCGATGCATTTATGTAAGCAGCTTTTTAAATCTGTCATGGTAGGGACATTTAAATTACTTTACATACTGTTATATGGTTTAATTTATAAAAATGAAGAATAATTTTTGAATTGATCATGTTTTTCATATTAAACCTGAAAAGTAACTAAAGCTGTCGGCTAAATGTAGTGGAGTAAAAAGTACACTATTTACCTTTAAATGTAGTGAAGTAGAAGTATGAAAAGTTGCATCACATAGAAACACTCAAGTAAAGTACAAGTACCTTAAAATTGTACTTAAAAGTCAATTAAACAATCTGAGTGGGGACATTCTGCATAACAAGTACTTTTATTTTTGATACTTTAAGAACATTTTGGTACTTTGTACTCTAACTTCAATACGTTTTGAATACAGGACTTTTAATTGTAGTGGAGTAATTTCACAGTGTGGTATTAGTACTTTTACTTTTACTTAAGTAAGCTGAACACTTATTCCACACCTGACAAACAGTGTCATCAAATGATTTTCTATGGTACATCAAGTACTTTTTCTTTAAATTAAATGAATTGAGACTTTATTTCAGACACAGAAGAGGCTCTATAGCATGGGTCTCAAACTCGCAGCCCGCAGGCCAATTGCAGCCCTCGTGATTATATTTTGTGGCCCTCACCTTGATATGAAAGTTTAATGTGAGTTTTATATGAATGGCACTTTACCGTGTTGTGTGTGGAAGGTCCCTTTAATTACTTTTTTTCAAATAATTGTGTGTCTTATTTTGGTAATTGTGTGTCTTTTTAAAATAATTTTGTGTCTTTTTTGGTAATTCTGTGTCTTTTTTTAGTAATTTTGTGTCTTTTTTTGGTATTTTTTTATACTGCCTCCAGCGGCCCCCAGGTAATTTGAGGTTGAGACTCTATACTCTACTCTTTTGCTCTATAGCAATAAAAATGAATGTATATTCTACATGATGTAAGCTTCTTCCATTTCATGGCCAGTTTACTATAAAATCTATAACAGTCGTTAATCAGGAGATAATTATGGCTAAGAGTATGTTGTAGATCAACATTAACATCGGTCCAGGTCCAGACTTCAATTTGTTTTACACACATAATACCCATAATCCCTTGTGTTTTGGGTTGTCTGACTGTAAGTGGAGGGATTACATTCTCCCTCATAATTATCCTCATCACACTCCTCTGGTTGCAACATGCTTGTTGTGAACGCAGCTTAGCAGACAGTGTGGCACAGTTTCAAACTCAGCTGGAACACAAACAGGAGGAGGACATCCTGTTTGTTTTTGTCTTCAGAGGACAAGATAACCAACCTGCAGCTCAAACATTCACTGTATTTTATATAACGCTGTTATTCAGATTCCAATGTTCACTGCCTGTGCAGCATCTGTTAAAGGAATAGTACGCAATTCTGCAGAATGATAGTTGATTGTTGAGTCTCATTTTCAGGTCCTGAAATCTTGATACTTTCACAAGTGATGAATAAAACAGAAGAAAATGCAAAATACTCACTGGTGAATATTTCAGATTCAAGCTATTCGTACCAGCAGCGATGTGAATCTGGGACAGCTTTGACGTTAAATCACTAAAATGTATAAATGTATTCACGCTGACAAAGGACCAACTAACTACAGCATCCTGCAGTCAGATTTCTTTTGTTGAAGCCCGACAACCTGTTGGTTGGTTTGAAAAGTATGTTTTTTGTGAAAAATTACCAAAATGCACCGTTTATCATAGAAAGAAACTGAAACTGTAACAGGCAAGACTGCACTTTCCGATTGTTTTTTGAACGAATCATTGGTTAAGAATGTTTCATCTAGAAAAAGTAACCCAAATAAACCTGTTAAAAACATTAAATTCTGCTCCTCACTGTGAAGCCATGATTGATTCTGCTGAGACGGACGGTCACGTGACAAATATTCACTGAAAATCTGTTTACACAGATCAGAGAGAAGAGGACAGGAGATGACAATACTTCAAAATGTAGAATATGTGGAGCTTTAACAATATTAATGACAGTTGTGGGCACCTGGAAAAGTGTTTAAAAAAATATTGAAGAAATTCAATATTGTTTTTTTTTAATGATTTTAACTGTGTTATTCTGCACAAAGATATGTTTGAGTTGTTCTCACTTCTAGCCACGATTGTGCTGATTCCATAGGGCCGCCATAGATTTATATAGATTTTATATGCTGCATTGAAATACAAGGACACAGTGAGTAAAATGTAGAAAGAGAGAAAACTGGTTGTTGTCTCAGAAGGTTAATTCCATATATGCATGGATAAAGGTGCAGCAAAGCATCATTTAAACATGATCTGCACATTTTTACCAGTACAGTTATTTATATACAGTCCACACATTCTGCACACAACCAGTTCAGAGGCAGCGCGCATGAAGCCGCACACACTTTTTGCCTGCCGTTTTTCCACTTCTGCAGCTTCTGTGTGTTGCTTCGCTTGTATCTGAGCGGAGGTCAGATTTATTTACTGGGCTGCTTTAGGAATTCCATCGGAATCACATGCTCCGTGACATGAATGCCGCCACGCGAGGCGAAAAGGTCGGACGTTATTGAAACAGTGACATTGAAAAGGCCGGACAGAGGTGGAATTAATGCTCTGCTCTTATATCCAAACATGAAGCTATTCTGCCCCCTAGTGGCAGCAGAGTCACAGTTGCTGTTATTCACATTAATATGATTCATTTATTCTTATATGACATAAAATATCAAAATATCCTCTGTACTTTTTCTCTCCAGCTCTTGATAACTCTTCTGGATCTCCTCCAACTTGCACATTTGACTTCTAACCCCTTCACTACTTACTGCTGTTTTTGAGTCAATCTTGTGATTTTATTGAATTTGGTGTGATTTTTTTTGCAGAAAAACATATCTTGGTTAATCTGTGTTGCTATTTTAAATGTCAGCTTTTAACGTCATGCAGCTGTGAAGCAGAAATGACCTAAATATATTGTTTTTTACGACCGGAGGTCAGGTCACCACCTCAGTATCTGTGCAGACTCTGAGGCCGTGTGTGGATTTCAGTCTTGCTTGGATGTTTTACAGCTTCTTAACTGGGTTAAAGTGTGAGAGAATCTTTAATCATCAAAGCACAAATACTGCTGAAGTCTTAAAACTGTTTCAGCAGTGCACTTCTTGAACAACAGTGGATTTTTAGGGGGAGACAGCAGGTCAGCAATAGATGTTACATAGAAGTGGTGAACATCATCTGAAAGCTGAAGATTATTTTGAAATGCAGCTCAGCACTGTTAGTCAAGTTGTTTTGGTCATAAATCTGTAATAAAAATGACTTAATTAATTAGTTAATTAAATACTATATGACGGTGTATAAGGTTTCACATTTGGTGCTGAATTAGACCTTTTCTTTAATATCGAGAAAGAATAAAAGTGGTGAAAAACCGTGGTAAAACTCCCAGTAATTCACCCCTTATCTTTTTATTCTTTACTTTTTCTCTTTTTGTCTCTTTGCAGGAGGGGAAGAGGATATATATATATATATATATATATATATATATATATATATATATATATATATATATATATATATAGTGTATTTATACTCATATTTATCAATGTATTTAATATAGTATAGATCAAAAAATATATAAAAATAATGTACTTTTTATGGCAATTGCATTTAATAGAAAAAAACAAGAAAATCCAGAAAGATAATCCAGTGAATTTCTGTGAATTAACCCCCCCCCCCCCCCCCGCCCCTTTTTTTTTAAGTGTACTCCTGCCAGTTTTTCAAACATTGATTGATTCATTTTCATTAGACATTTAATAAAATTTCATTAGGTGAGAATACAAACATGCATCCCAAAGAAACATCAAGTTTTACACTTTGACATTTTCTTAGAGCCAGGTTTTAACTTTTTTCTTAAAAAGATGTCCATATTATCTGCAGTGTCAGCATGTTCCAACACACTGATCCACACACATTAAAAGACCATTACACATGTTTCCATTTGTTTCCAAAGATCAGTTAAAGATGTCGCTGCTTTAACATTAATGCTGTTAACACCTGAGACTTCCAGCGTTGCATTCAGGCGTTTCACTGTAGAAAAGCTTCAGTAGTAGATGATGGTTTTGGCTGCTGCTTCTGAATAATTTCTTCCTCTTGCAGCTTTTGTGTCTCTGGTTGACTAAAATAAACACGTTGTTGTGTTCAGATGTGAGCAGCTCAGTTAAACTGCTGCAGGGCACATTGATTATAGATATTTAAAGTCAATGGCTTTTACTTTCACTGATTTTTCTCTGCCTGGTTTTCTTACCTTCAGGCTATCATCGTCCTTTTTTAGATTTACTATTTTCAATATTGTGTTTTTCCGGCAGTGCCCTATAATCTGCCTTATAGAGCCCACACACACTAAGAGAAGTTAGTGTTTGAGCTCTGCGACAATAATATTTCTCAGAAATCTGTTTGAGTTGATGTGACGTAAAATAACAACACAGCTGAACTGTTTTTATGTATTCAGTAAAGTGTACTTACCTGTTACGTATGTGCATCGATCTGTTTGTGAATGTGTGTGTGTGTGTGTGTGTGTGTGCACTAAGATAACCTTAAAGAGTCATAAGATTATGTGACACTAAATGTTCTTTTACAGCTTCATTAAATGGAGCTTATGGGTGTTGTTGGTGTTTGTTTGTTTGTATACTATTATTTGTTTGTGTACTATATCAAAACCAGTAAGTTTAAGTCGGACTAAAGTGTTCAGGAAAGAGTTTGAAACACACATTTTTACCTCTCTGGGCAGGTTAAAAGTCATTCAGTATGGTTATTTCATTGTAAAGCACTTTGAGTTGCATTTATATGTATGAAAAGCACTATATAAATAAAGTTTGATTGATTGATTGATTGATTGATTGATTGATTGATTGATTGATTGATTGATAAATAATTAAAAAAAAACCTTCACTAATGGCAGCAGGTTTTCAATGAACCTCAAACAACTTTAACATTTTTGTCTCATGTAGTGAAAAGTCTATGGTATTATTCTGATTCTGATTATTCATAAATAATCACTTAGTTTATTTATTTTTTTCATTCAATATTTATGACTATAACAACTTAACACATTTACATATATATTATTTAAAAAAAACTATATATATATATATATATATACAATATAACAATCTAAAATTAATATAATACAATTAAGGCAACTTTCTGGGGTCTTTTAATTAAAAAATGGGATTTCAATAAAATTAATATTACATTTTATTTGCATTTCATATTTCTCATCTTAAATGATCCAAGCAATCTAAGCAGAGAAAAGTGCTGTTTGTGGCCTTGTGTGCTGCTGTGTTCAGATTTTATCGTAAAAATGTTATAAAAAAATAAAAACAGTAAATTCACAGTCAGATCTCAGAGCTCTGTGTGTCTGACATACTTTAAAGCTTCCTCTCTGCAAGGAGAGATAAACTCACAACATGCACCATCCATGTCAGCCACACCTGTCCCCGAGGACCAATCAGAGGCCAGAACCAGTCCTCCTGTCAGACACATGTCAGTCACACTCAGAGTTCAAGGAGACTCAGAGAAGCTGTTTTTACAGAGATGTAGCATGTGACCCTGTGTGTTTATTTGTGTTACATGTTAATATTAACATGTGGACTTTGTGCTCAGTTGATAAAAATCTGGTGTCAGAAACTATGAAAAAAGCTCACAAAAGAAAAGGCTCTGTATATTTCTTTGTATTTCTTATATCTGTAATCTGAGGTAAAAACTCCATGGAACACAATTTAATAAAATAAATTAAGTGATTATTTATGAATAATCAGAATCAGAATAATTATTTACTTTTCACCACATCAGACGGAAATGTTAAAGTTGTTTGAGGTTCATAGAAAACCTGCTGCCATCAAATAAGGTTCCCAGATTTAAACAGAAAACAAATTCAAAGGATTTTTTTTATTGTTTATTAATTAAATAATCATATGAAATGACTTTCAACCTTTCCAGAGAGGTAAAAATGTGTGTTCCATACACTACTGAACACTTTCTATATAGTCGGACTTTGGAAATAGTAACTAATGTAATATTCCCTTCATATCTCACTAAAAACCTTAACAAAGTTTCCCTATTTAATAAACTTTTGAGGATTTTGTCAATCCACAACATAAATACCTCATTGGTAAAACACTTAGAAACAATGTGTAAAATGTGAAACAACCAGCAGCATATTTATGCCGCCTATGGCAGCCTAACCTGAGCTCAGCTGAGTTATCGCTACGTAGTTGTTGAGCTCGGCTTTGGGAAAGTATCTTTTTCTTTTTGGGGCCTCGTGGCCTCTACAAAACTTGTCTTAAAGCCCAGCGCTGTTCCTGAGGGCCTGCATGTGTCACATTTTGTTGCTATAAGGGAGCTAAAGTTCAGTTTTTGAATCCTTTTCATTCTGTCTGTATATAAACTTAAGAAAAGGTTTACCATGCCATGTTGGTTTCATTTTTTCAGCAAAACCTCACCTATAACCTGATGATTATTTTTTCATTTTGACTCACTGGATCAACATTCTGAACCCAAAAAACACAAAAAAACGTTTAACTTTTAGAACATAATTATGCTCAATGAAGAATTTCAAATGTTTGTTTCTAAATCTAACACAACAGAGGTAAAACTAGACAATTACCTCTGGGGAAATTCTGAAAGGGCCACGGGGGCTACTGCCGGTGTGTGTACACTATGATGAGATTCTTTGAGATTTCAAACAATTAATACTAGTAATATTATGATGCTATATTATATACAAGGAGCACACCTACAACAAGCATTCCTTTTCAAGTATTTATTTATACTGCAACCTATGCCTTTTAACCTCAAAATGTGTGTGTGTGTGTGTGTGTGTGTGTGTGTGTGTGTGTGTGTGTGTGTGTGTGTGTGTGTGTGTGTGTGTGTGAAACGTGTATCTGGACGAGTGTGCGCACTTCATATTCCGTCGAGAAAAATAATAGCACACCGATCCCGATCAAACCGCACGATTTGATATATACTAGCGGGACGAAATTGTGTCCGGAAGAAGAAGAAGAAAAAATCCACAGTGTAACAGTATTGCTCGGTGCAATTGCCCCGTGGCCCTAATGAGGAGAACATTCATTCATTATCCTTAACCGCTTATCCATGGGGGCTGGAGCCGATCCCAGCTGACACTGGGCGAGAGGCGGGGTACACCCTGGACAGGTCGCCAGACTATCACAGGACAGACACATAAGGCGCATTTCCATCAGGTACTTTTCTCTAGTGAGCCGCTATAGGTGTGGTCTGGGAGAGAGGATCCGCCCAAGATCTGCCCAACTTCCCCAGTTAGCGGCTCAGGTAGCGGCTCAGAAAGAACCTGCCTCGGGTACTTTCTGAGCAGCATGCGTGATTCATTTGCCAATCCAGACTGCTCAGTAGGATACTGTTGTAAATACACAGCAATTTGTTACAGTGCATGTTCAGAAATAGTAAAGTAAAAAAAAGGAAACATTACAGTCAGGTTGAACACATCCTGCATCTCTGAGAGGTTTCTGGGCATTCGGACGTGAAACTGATATCGTCTCCTCCTCTGACCTGCTGAGGAGGTCACGCGAGAGGAGAGCCCAAAATATCGGACTGCTCCTTTAACCTTAACTGAACCGACGCAGCAGATTCATTTCGTCAACAGTAAAATCACGTGTGGTCAAAGTATCAGTCAGTACAATAATAATATATTACATCACAGTCACTGCAGCTAATGAATTCTTAAAGTCTGACACCAAACAGCAGCTGTTCTCTGTGAATATGTTTACGTGTTTGTTATCTTCATATTTTCATTTATTTATTTCTGTCTTTAATTATGATTTCGTATCTATATATAACACAGTATTCGTAGTAGTTGGTGGATCCTGGAAGCGTCTATGTTTAGTAAGTAGTTGGTTCAGATTTCCTCCATAAAGAAACCAAACTAAAGCTGCAGTTTAGGGTTTCAGTGAGTGTATTTTTACAGTATTTACACTCTGATCCTGTTACAGTTCTGAACTCTTACCCAACAATTTAAACTGTGTTTTTACCAATACAATACATATTTAACATGTTTTTATTGTATTAACAGTTCATGGAAGTTCTTGTTAGTTTCCCATTGGTTAGAAATGCAGACGAGATATAAGAAAAGTCATTAATTGCTACACTGACTATTAAATACATTCAAATAAATGTAAAGTAAGTCCTTTCAATTTAATTAACTTTAAATATTCTGCCTCTTATTAAACATCGAGCAAAATTATTTTAAGATCACAGAGAATAAAAGTGAAACTGTTGTTTTCTGTCTGTTTGTGTCCATAAAAAAGTTTATTTTTCATTATTTGCATGTAAAATTCAGATGAAAATTAAAATGCAACAGATAAAGTTGAGTCAACCAAGAGATATGAAGCCTGAACTGTTTGTGTCTGCAACTTTTTAATATATTTGGGAACTGTGTTACAGTTAAAAAATGGGTTTAATATGATTTATACATACATTTGTTGCTGTTAAACGTCATACACATTTATTTACTGGTATAAATTATATGTAGTTCCTGTTGTGTTTCCTCACACAACCTTAAAACTTGACAATAATGATAATAATTTTTTTGCAGCAGAACTAGGACTTTTTAGTGTAAATTTACAGTAATTATCTGCTACAGCTTTGCCTGCTTACTGTATTTTAGAAAAAGTATATTACTAGAAATTAATAATATTACTGTATTTCTTTTGTAAAGTTACAACGTATTATATTTCACAGTTTTGTCAGTAAATTCCTGAATATTTACAGTAAACGTATTATCATTATCAGGCAGAAGCCTATTAAATATAGATGAAGAAATATCCAGGAAAAAGAGAGAGCAGTGGTGGATGGACGCACGACTCAGCTGCTGTTTGTTTCATTTCTCTGGTAATTTTCCACAAAGTGTAAAAAATGTTATCAGCGTCTTATCACAGGGTGGAGCCGAGTGTCTACAGGAGGAGGAGGAGCACAACGACTGTGACACATTAACTGATGATTTTATGGAAACTATAAGTGTTCACAGACAATTCTAACCCAGTTTGACCCCTTTTTCCCCCTGAAGTAGCTTCAAAGTTGTTTTTATCCCAGCGTTTTCACTGTTGCTATTGTGTATTTGTAATTATTATTAAAGCTGGACAGTCATGCTGTTATTAACTGTATCTTTATTGGCTTTATTTCTCCTTTGGGGTTGTAGAACAACCTTCATTTACTGTACTTTTCACTTGTGTTGCCTTATATGACATACTGTGTTGAAATTTGGGGAAATGCATATAAAACAAACCTAGATCCCATAATTAAACTGCAGAGAAGAGCTGTTAGGGTAATAAATTAAGTTGGATACTGTGATTCTACAAATCAGCTTTTTATAAGATCACACACATTCAAATTTCAGGACATTGTATATTCAAAACATTAGAAATTATGTTTCGAGTGGTAAACATGTCAATTCCTGTTTGTATTCAAAAAATGTTTAAATTAAGGCAGGGGATTTATAACATAAGAAGGTTGCTAATGTTTGAAACTCACAAAGTCAGAACTAATCTCAAATACAGATGTGTGTCAGTTTTGGGTGAAAAATTATGGAATGGACTAAATGATGAAATAATGATGTGTAATTCTATGTTAGTTTTCAAGAAGACTTTAAAGTCTAAAATTATCAAGGGTTACAATGCAATTTGAATGAATTTGATTTTTCAGTTTAAGCTATCATGTGTTTTGTAACAATGTGAATTATTCAGTTAATATAATGTATACATGTAGATGGTACAGGAGAGGCAAAAATAAACTTTGGGGCTTCAGCCTATTCCTTTTTCGGTTGCTGTCTGATGGATTCTTTTGTAAAAACATGATTTTATTTTGTTTTGGTTTGTTGTTTTTTAACCCAAATAAAGTATTAATTAATTAATTAATTAATTCATTCATTCATTCATTCATTCATTCATTCATTCATTCATTCATTCATTCATTCATTCATCCATAGAACACTTTATTCTCCTGCATGTTTAGAGCCTTTTTCTGGTGATAAAGTTTGTGTAATTTGTAATTTTGTTTTATTTATATGAAGATATCTTAACCAACACCAAACACACACCAACTCACACACACAATCAGCTCTGATTTGACCTTTTCCTTTTTTTGTGCACTTCATAACCAACTTTATGCCTTATTTTTTGGTTTGTTTTGTATCACTTTTGATTGTCTTTGGGTTTGTTTTTACTCATTTTCTTTATGTCTTTGCTATAATTAGTTTTTATCCCCTGTTTTGTTTTCCTTTTCTGTAGTTTGTCTCCATATGTCGTCCCTTGTTCTGTAATGACTGTAGTGCATGTTTGTGTTATTTTGACTCATTATTGCTGTTTCTGCAAATGTTGAGAGTAATGTTCTGCAACACAAAATATCAAAGAAGAGCTCTTAAAGACAGAGAGGAGCTGAGCGCTGTAAATCTACCTTTAGTCTGAACCCCAGCCTGGGTTTGTTTGCTCTCCTCCTGTGTGTGTGCGTGTGCGTGTGTGCGTATGCGTTTGTGTGTGTGTGTGTGTGTGTGTGTGTGTGTGAGAGAGAGAGAGTGTTTCCTCCAGGTGCTCTGGTTAAGGTATTAAATGTTAATTATTAGATGTATTGACCTCGGCAGTGGAGTTAGGAATGTGATGAAAAGCAGAGGACAAATGTGCCCTGCGAGGATCAATAATAAAACATTAGTCAAAGAAAATTTTCTTTTTCTTTTTTTTAAATTTTAGTTTTGTTCCTCTTGTTGCTGTTTTATCTGTTGTTTGAAACAGCTGTTTTGAGAAGTCACATGACTAAACATTAGTTCCCAAACTTTTTTTCCATCTTGTGAAACAAATCGATGTCTCACTGTGTCATGTGATGGACTTTGAGGTGAGACTGTCCAGTTTGATGCAGTTTTCAATGTCAAGAAAAAACTTGAAATCTCAGAAACATGACAGAGACAGAGAGCTGTTTGCATGTTCTCTCAGCATTGGTTCTCTCTGTCCTCCAGGTTCCTCCCAAAGCCCAAAACATGCAGCTTAGGTTTATCTGGTGACCTTAGATATCCACATTTATAACACTTCCTTATTGTTTGACAAATAGATATGTTTTTAATAGTTTGGCTTCAGGGAATAAAAAAAAACAAACAAACTGTAAAAATATATAAAAAATACTGTACAAAGACTGATGCATTTTTTGAATTATTATTTTTTTTATTATTATTATTATTATTATTATTATTATTAATAAAGTTAATGTTAAGGGAAGGAAACAGTGACTCAAAAACACCACTGTAAAAAAACATCCAAAGGCTGATGAGGCTTGTTAAATGTTTTTGTTAAATACAAATTAAAAATAAATAAATAAATAATAAAAATAATAATAATAATAATAATTATTATTATTATAAAAGTAATTATTAAAACATGATGGAGTTCTTTTAAGTTTGTATTATAATAACCATTATTTTATTTTTTATGTTATTATTAGCTATTTATAAAACTTGAAGAGAAGGAAACAGTCACTCGAAAATACAACTTTTAAAAAAGCTGTCCTAAGGCTGATGAAGCTTGTTAAATTATTTTTTGTTAAAATGATACTATTAATACTACTACTACTACAAATAATAATAATAATAATAATAATAATAATAATAATAATAATAATAATAATACATGGATAAAAGGAAATAGTTACTCAAAGCCAGAACTGCAAAAAAAAAAAATCACTTATCATCATGTTCAGTTCAGTAAATAAAACATTTACGTTTAATAGTGTGTGTAATATGACACCTCGGGCTCAGTCTGGTGGAAGTTTACAGTAGTTTGTCTCTCAGCCTCATGGCTCATTTCCATGACGGAGTCTCTATAGGCTGCGTGTCTCTGCACAGCTCGCTCCTGATTGGCGCAGAGAGCTGTCCCGCACAGTCAAACTGCGCTCTGATTGGCTGCTGGTGCCAACCTGCGGTGCAGCTCTCCTTATCAAAGCACACACTCCATAAGATCTCTTTTCTTTCCTCAGAAACGGATGTCCTCACTACATTATCAATAAAAGCTGAAGCTCGCTTGTTTTCTGTACCGCTGCAGCTGAAAATAATATAAACTTTTTATTTTGCGGACTGATGAGTGAGAGTTGAAGTTCGGACAGCAGCTCTGAGTTGAAGATGCAGACCTCTAAGAGCTTTCGGTTGGATGATTTTATCGCAGGATGGATCGGCGGTGAGTGACCAAGTTATTTGCAGCCTTTTTATCCAATGAGCGGCTCTGTGTGAGCCAGTGTTCAGTGGGTCAGTGTGGGGTTTGGGTGGGGGGATGGTGGGTTCATGCACTCATTGGCTTAAAACAAAACAATCTTTTCATGAAGACAAAAAATGTTTAGGAACAGACAAAAGCTACTATTTATTTCTTTAGTTCTTGCAGGAAAGCTGCAGCCCCCCATGCATTCACAGCCAGTGTAAACAATGGAGGGTCTGCAGAGAAACCCACCACCCCCTCCTGCTTCCACACTGATAAATAAACACTCTCACCTCCAGGGTTTTTTACCCCTGAAATGAGATAAAGACAGCACTTAAATGCGTTATCTCTCCCAGAGAGGCTTCCAGACACAGACCCTGCGGGGCTGATTATTATTAAGTTTTAATTCTGCTGAGAAAACGCCTTTAAAAAAAAAAAAAAAAAGTGGAATACATGCAGTGACATGCTCTGACCGCTGGGGGCGCTGCTGCTGCATCAGTTTATAGTAGCACAAACAGAGAAAGTAGGCCTCTCATACTGAGGCATGTTGTTGTCATGTTTATTCTTACTGCTGCGACTCTTTAAAATGATTTTTTATTTATTTATTAAAAACAACTAATTAGTCAAACAGAAGAAATCAGTAACCTTAAGGCAAGGCAAGTTTCTTTGTTTACATAAAACAATAAAAGCTTCAAGAGAAAAAGCAAAAACAACACATTATAACGAGCTAAAACGGAATAAAACAGGTTTAATAGCAGGAATAAAAGTTACAGTGCAAAAGACATTTTTGTCCATAATTGTTCTCACTTCTAGCCATGATTGTGCTGTTACCATGACTTATATATTTTATATGTTGCAGTAAAATACAAGGCCACAGTGAGTCAAATGTAATAATAATAATAATAGCATTTTACAGTTAAAACACAGTTAAAATGCAATATTGCTCACACATTAAAATCAATTCTGAAGAGGTGAGTTTTGAGGATTTTTTGAAAGTGGATGGATCTGAGCAGTCTCTGATGTTTTTAGGGAGAGAATTCCAGAGGGGAGGGGCGGCTATTTAAAAAGCTCAACCTTAAAACTGAAAAAAGAAACAGCTTGTTGGGGTTCATGCTGTTTATACATGTTTTGAAATACACAAGCAGAAAAAAAAGTTGTAATTGATCCATCTTTTATATCCCCACATGGCTGGTTTTCCTCTTTAAGAAGCTGCAACGTCAGTAAAAATGGTCAGGAATGCACAATTTCTCACAATTCATAGATAAGACCTGTTGTGATGAGCCATGTGATGCCATGTGTGTAGCTTTGTGTGCTCATTGGTTGTTTGGAGGTGGAGATGCACACACACAATGCACAGAGCGGTCAGAACAGACGGGTTAATAAGGGCACAGTGGCTCAGTTTTGCCCCGGGGCCCCATGATGGCAGCCCAGTTTGACCAGTCTCTCTCTGCATCGCCCTCTAAACAACATAAAGGCTCATCCAAACAGGGAACACTTGAAATCAAAGTACATTTTAATGCCACATTATCAAACTAAATGCAGTCCGTAAAAGATATGCAGTGATATAATCTGCAGTTTTCATGTTTTCAGTTTCAGTTTGTTGCTTTGATCTCTACCTCCCTGTCCTAACTCAACCTCTATAACTGAAAACAATCCTTCCTGTTTGCCAGCAGTTTATGGTTCCATTGATCTTTTTTTTTCTTCCTCTGGTATGTTGTACACTCATTTTTCCGCCCTTTTTCTTTTGTCTGCAGGAGCTTCCAGTGTGGTGGTGGGCCATCCGCTGGACACAGTGAAGGTACACGACATGATTTCACCACATCACTCCTAAACTTTGTGTCTTAGCTGTTATATAAAAGAGACTAAACATCTGCAGATGTTAGAGATGTTTCATGTATATTTGACGTTTATTTGTTTTTGTGTAAGTGCAATTTATTGTTATATAAGACCTCATTTGCCATGTTGAACACATTAACTTACCACTTAATTAGTAACCTTTGTTTACTGGTACAGACTTGCACGCGTGAAGTGGCGTTCACTTCCAGTAAGAACTTTATTGGAAGTTTTCTAAGAAAAAGAAGAAGAGTATTTTGGTGCTGTTTTGGGATTTTTATTAAAAGCATCTTGTTTATCCCGTTTATGGAGATCTTCTGTTCTGTAGGCTTTTAAATCTCATTCTAACATGTGGCCAAACTTTCCACAAAATCTTGTGCGAATTATTTGGAAGTTACACGTTTTCTGCAGTAAGACATGCACACTTTTAGCCAACAGGCATGAAAACGATCAAACAAAGACTTGACCCCCGTGCCAAATGTCTGCTTGAGAAATGTTTGCAGACCTAAATAACAGGGTCGCGTTTCAGTCATTTTGAGAGAGAGAACAATGAAATTAGGTAACTATTTTTTCTTTGGTTTTTGTGATAAAATGGGTTGTTTTCTGTCCCCCAGACGCGGCTCCAGGCGGGGAAAGGCTACAAGAACACTTTGCACTGCGTCCTCACCATCTACAGGAAGGAAACGGTAAAAATACAGTGTGAATCAAACACAATCTTATCTTAGAAAAGTTCCAACTCTCTTTCTTTTCAAGTATATTTTTGAGGCATAAAACAGGTATAGCATATAAAAGGTAAAAGCATTCAGATATCGGGGCGAAGGATTGGGGCTTTACTCAAAACTTGAATAATAAATTAGAACCGAGCCTCACATAAGATGCTAAAATACAAAATGAATTTCTTTTCATTTAGGCACATTTATAACTAAAGTTTCTGTTCAAAAAATGCTGATCATAACATGGTGTGTACCTTGACCACATGACAAAACGCTGAAGTGATCAAATCACATGACTTCTTCATGATGTCACGCTATAAAACCTTCTTCTGTCTTCAAACTCCATGTCAGTTTTTGATGATGACAGATCAAGTAAAACCGGAGTATAAAACCCATTATTTTGAAAATCAATCATCCTATGCCTTACATTACATCCTACTCCCCCTTAGACATGCACCTCATTACATAAATGTATTTTAAAAAGGTAATCTGATGTAAAACACAACTAAGTTTTGTTGCTTCCCTTTCCTTGGTCTCTGTGTTTCTGTCTATTTCCACACAATAATTATGTTTCTCCACCGTTTCCCTTCCATACATTACATTTAACTCAGTCTGACATTGTAATTGCTGACTGCTTATGTTTATACATTTCATTCAGCTTAAATTTGTTCTAGCTTGCTTGTATTGTTGCTTCAGTGGCCCAGTTTTTGTCAGCAGGAGAGCTTAAATATACGATAAACGGTGTATTTTGAGCGATTTGTTTAAAGAAAACATACTTTTCAGAGGGATCAGTGAGTTCAGCCAACCCCTGCAGTCTTTTAAGAGAAACTTAAAATAATGAACAAAGATAGAGGTCACCAAAGCTGATCATTGTGCAATCTGAATTAGTAACATATTCCCAGTGTTGAAAGGATTTTGAACGGATAATGGGCTTGATTCAACCTGCACTTAGTGAGAATTATATAATAGTTTCCGTTACATCTGTGTGAAGTTTAGTTTGCATTCTGGTGGTTTCCCACATAAAATATGTAGAAATATTTGTTCGTGTACGGCTCCAAACAATGTGTCAGCGCTACACTCCCCATCACAGAGAGGTCGGATGATTTATTGAGGTGGTGGACAGCTGTGTTTGAGTTTCAACATGTGTCCTCCTCCCCCAGCTGAGAAGGACTTTCTGGACAGAAAGGACTCAAAATATTTGGCAGCAACTGTTTTTCATTCCAGTAGAATCTGATAAATATAAATTTTTGAATTTGAAACCTTTCTGTTTATTCTGGATCTTGATCTTCTTCCGCAGGCCGTGGGGTTCTTTAAGGGCATGTCCTTCCCGCTGGCCAGCATCACTGCCTACAACTCAGTCGTGTTCGGCTTCTTCAATAACACACAAAGACTTATTAGCCAGTATCGCTATGGTGACGGGCGGCATCCCTGCGGCATGGCGGACCTGACTGTGGCCAGCATGCTGACTGGACTGGTGTCAGTGGGCCTGGGAGCCCCCGTGGACCTGGTCAAGATCAGACTACAAATGCAGACACAGATGGTTCTAGCAGGTAAATAAATGTTTGTTTTTTTCCCCTTCAGGCAGCAGAAGGAGAAACTTATAAATCGCTAAAGAATTTATTACACAGCTGAAAGGAGGCAGGTGGTGTTGTTGTTTGTGTTTTCTTACTTTTTCTTTGGTTTTCTGGCACATAGTCGACATCGTTGCAGATAAACCATAAATCGCGTCAACAGGCTCTGGCCTGCACATGGTTTTAATTGTTCAGAAAAATGCATTAAATAAGGAAACAGTTGAATTACGGAGAGAGAATTGCTGCTGTGTCCTAAGCACACTTTAGAACAAGACTTTTCCTACAGACTTCCCACAAATCGATAAATCACAACCTGTGAAATGACTTGTTACACCATCAGAATGATATCCATTCAGTCTGTTTACGTTTGGAAAGTCTAGAAGAGCCTTAAGATTAAATCGTTTAATTTAGATTCAAGTTAGTGGAGCAGCAGAATGTCTGACTTTTTTAATATGAGGAAGCCAAACTTTTTTTTTTGGCTTCATGCTCCACTGAGCAGCTTTCATAGGAATGAACAGAGCCCCGCCTCAAACACTATATCCAGTTCTCTTTATTCATCTCCAGACATGACTCATCAAATCTGTTTCTTCACGCAGGGGCACATCTATCATTCTTCCAATCCAAGCCATTTTCTATATTTTACATTAAAGTCAAATCGAATTTTGAAATGTGGCAGTAAAGAATATGTGGATTTGTTTCCATCAGCTGGTTTAGAGCGAAAAAACAAAGCTGCTTAATGTACTTTGTTCAAAAGATGGCAGTGTAATGTATTAAATAATAAAAAAAGAGGTTGCTAATTCAGTTGTGCAACTTGTTCTTTCATGTCAGAGGAAACAGCTGATCAGTCATGCGAGTTAAATTTTTCGATATGTCAGAATTTATTTGGAAGTGTTTCCATCTCCTGTTTGTAGCATTAACTATTTTTCGGAAAAGACAAAAACCACCATAACCACTGTATAAAAACCTTTATGCACATTTATGAAAGCTTTATGGAATTTTGGTGTTCCCATCAAGTTTTTTTCGTGAGAATCTTCATCTTCAAAATGCTCAGAGAAATGAATTGATGGAAACTTTGATAGCCTGAATTTATTTATACGGTAAAAAATTGAATAAAATGTCAATCTTAAACGTGAAATCAACAGTGCCAATATCTTTTTACCGTAATATTAAAAAAAGTTCGACCATATTTATTAAGGTAAAGTTCTGGCAACCACAGCTGCCAGTTTTTTACCGTAAAAAAAAAAAGTTTTTTTTATTTACAGTGTAGCTGAATGTCAGTCTGACTCTACGACCCTGAGAAGAGACTAAACAAATATAATTCAGTCCCAGTGTGTGACGCACAGTTACTGCAATGAAATGTTTCCAAATCATTGTGTACTTTGAGAACAACCAGTTCTAATGATGTATAATATTTGAACTTGATTCATTAGTTGCAGTCCTGGTGGCTGCCTGTTCTGAAGACAATGCTCCACCACTAAATAATATCCATTTATTATCAAACACTCCCTCCCTGCTGTCCTGAAACGAGCTGTTAAAGGTCAGTGGTGCTTTCCTGCTGTGTTCAGCTTGGGTTCATGTCAAAAACATCCACAAAAACGCACCAAAACACTCCTGCAGGGTTTTCCTCTCCAACTCCGTCCAACACTTGTATGTCAGCCTGTCACAATAACTACATCAAGCTCTGCAGAAGTTATCGAACTCATATCCATATAACGAAAACTACAGGCCAAAAGTTTGGAAGCAAGATCAAATTTGTACAAAAAAGATCATAGTTTCATTGCTATACTTTGCAACAAAATAAACGTGATTATTATATAAAGCAGTGATTCCCAACGATGCCAAAGATCCACGGGGGGTCACGATTTTAAGGGGTGTAATAAATCTAATGTGTTAAATATAGATGAGTCAGCATTTAATTAATTAGTGGGACAAAAACAACTAAATAACGGCTACATTAAATGTTTATTCATTTATTTAAATAGAAAAATCACTATAGAAAAGTTTGAAAATAAAGGCTATATCGCCAGAATAAGGACATGTGTAACATCCCTCCTGCAGTATACACAGGTAACCTCACCTAGCGGTAACTTCACCTAGTGGTAACTTCACCTAGTGGTAACCTCACCTAGTGGTAACCTCACTTAGCGGTAACCTCACCTAGAGGTAACCTCACCTAGCGGTAACCTCACCTAGCGGTAACCTCACCTAGTATTACCTCACCTAGCTGTAATCTCACCTAGTATTACCTCACCTAGCGGTAACCTCCCCTAACAACAGGGAGTCGTCAGGGAGACGAAAATGCTGAATATCTCAAAAAGAAAAAGAGAGGGTACCATGAAAGTCACATTGAGTTCGGCTTCATAGAAGCAATGGACAATGGGGGGGTTGCCAAAGTTTACAATGGTAAAAATGTGGGTCCCTCAAGAAAAAGGTTGGAAACCACTGATATAAAGAGTCACTTATTAGAACACATTTTTACTGTAATTATCAGGTCTTTGGGTTTTTATTGCTTAGACGTTGTGTATCCTTCTTTCCTTAATGTATAAATCTGTACTCTTGTTTCTTTCCTCAGCTGCTTTAATTTGAGCCATTTCTGTGGTAGTTTGTCAGAGATATGAACACAGTTGAGATTTATTGGGATTTTTGTATCCAAACTCTCAAAAACGAGAGCTGTGATTTGTTTTTTTTACTTTTGCACTGAAGTTGTGACTCTTCCAAATCTTCTTAACCCTAAAGCTAAGCCCTTCTTTTCTTTTGTTAACATTTATTCAGCGATAGTCTGGTAACATCAATGTATATCTAAAGGTAAATTGAGGAAAATGGTTCAGTTCAATAAAGGTAAAGTCTGATCATGCAGTAAACATCCAAAAATCCAAAGAATCCATACTGTTTTTTAAGAAAGCCATTGTGAACAAAAATGTAAGTTGCCTCCAAACTTTTGGCCTGTAGTGTATAATATCATATCGTTGTGTTTACATGTGTTTCTGTGCAGATAAGATTGTCGCCAACACTTTAGCCAGCATGAAGCCTTTAAAACAGCAGCGTTTTTATTGAACTACAAGTACTACATTTTAGTACTCGTTTTGCTCGTTTTAGCACTTGTTTTTTATTTGTCCGTGTCTATTGCATATGTTTAATGACTTTTCTGTCTGTTTGTTGTGTATGCCCTTTTTGTTTCTTTTTTCTTTTTCGGTCATTTATATTCTTTTGCTTCTGTTTCTGCTGCTTTGACAAGTAAATTTCCCCGTTGTGGGAAAGTCTAATCTAATCTAACTTTATAAGACTTAACAGAAGTTGATCTGCATTAAAAGTTCATTGCTCTTTGAAGGTGTGAACTTGCATTATTATGCTATTATGTTATCACTACATAAGCAGCATTAAAAGTCCTTAAAATATTATTTCTGGGACGGTGTATCATTAAAAAACTTGGTTATTGTGAAAGGCAAAATCCACTGTGTACATTTAGAGCTGCAGCTGTTGATTATTTTTATTATCCAATTAGCAATTATTCAATTTACTTGATTGTGTTTCAAAAAAAGAGGAAATATGAGAAACTATAGGTTCAGAAACTTCAGTTAAAAAACAACAACGAAGAAAAACATACTTCTGTTCAAACCTTGCAATTGAAACACTGACGGAAACTTAAACACTTAAAAAAAGTTTAATTAATGCAATAGTATATGTTTTTGTAGCAGAATATGAGGTTTTAAGGATTGGCCACCAGCTGTAGGTTTATTTTAATTTAACATTGCAACAACAAGCAGTTCAGTGTGGTTTTGGTGAGCTTCGAGCTTGTGAAAACAGAACTTCACAAAAAGATTAAAATAATAATTTTTATACAAGAAGCTCCTCCTACAAACAAACCAAAGGTGTTGTTTATTCAGTTATGATAATACAATTTTAATTCTATGAAAAAAGAGCAGAAAATATCTCTTGTCATCAAAAGCTTTAACAATATAAGTTGTTTAGGGAGCCTCAATAAAGACCATACCCTGAAATACTGAACCCCCCTCTGTAGATGGTACAGTCTGAGTCCCCCTCCTCTATAAAGCCAACTGGAAGCTCCCTCTTCCTGTTTAGCAGTCTGAACCCGGGACCCCCGGGAGCAGCAGGTCATTTTGAAGGAAAACTTGTGCAACAGACAAGTGAAGCTTCATATAACCAGTAAATTAAAAAAGGAAAACTTTTATACATGAACTTTGTGGTTATTTTCTTCACAATGTGAGTGTTGAAAGTATGCTTTCTGAAATAACTTTTATTAGCAGTTTAACATGTTGTACCCACATGTGCTTGCTATAATAGCTTCACAACTAAAAATACACTTTTGTGCTGGAAGGATGAACTAAATCTGTAGAAACTGAATTTATCTGGTCAGTGTGCAGTCCACTCCTAAATAAGACTTATAATTATATATTGCTGAAAGGAGTTGAACTGGCAGTAGAAGTTAAAGCACTACTGGAGTTGAAAATTGAATGATAAAAGATTGTTTAAGTGGTAGTTAAAATTAAGTACTGAAATATGTTGGAAGTGGTTTTTAAACTTGACGTGCTGAAAGGAGGTGAAGTGGAGTTGAGGAGCTGTTGAGATCTAATTAAATACAAGCACTAAAAGGAATTGAAATGTTTGTTGAAGTGTGATTGGTAAAAGAGTTTTAGGGGCAGTAAGGATTTAATATCCATACATTTGTTAAGTTTATTAGAATTAAATGGATGCCACAGAGGAAACAGGAATAAAAGATTATTGCTGCGGGAATTGCATCTTGCATCTTTCTGTTTAACAATAAACCAATAAAACTGAGGTCAGAGCAGGTTAATTGCACAATGAGACGGCACGTGAGACAATTAAACTTTTATTTGTTTACTCCGTCTGTCTCTCTCGCTTGTTTATTGACTTCCTCGACACACCTTGGCCTTGTTTGTAACTGATCCAGACTCTTTTATTGTGGTGCAAAGTCCCAGAAAGTTTGCATTTCATTTCTGTTTGCTCTTCTATGATTCATTTGTCTGAATTGTAACCATTGGATATAACCCTGATTTTTTTTTTTTTTTATCACTACAATAAAGAAGTTAGTCATTTAACTGCCGACCACAGCGACTGAATGAAATGTCCTCTACAACCCCAATTAACTGCAGGTCAGTGAGTTCAGGAGGTTTTAAAGCTGTTTTCTCACCTTGCTTTAAATTTTCCATTTGCTTCACGGAGTGTTTACACTAAACAACTCCTCACCCCACTGCTGTCATTCTGTTGCTAAATAATTCAAAATTTGAACATGGAACTGTGTTATCTGCTCATCTGACTGTATTTTGATGAAAGTTATCGACTCTTCATTTTAATAGATCCGTTCTAGATTTGACCCTGATTTGATCATGTCTGTTCTTGAGACATTTCACATCTGCTACTGTCTGACAAGATGTTGGTTGTGTGTGCAATAGTGTCTCACATTAAACTGACAAGACATCGTTTTATACATCACCTCCTTTATATTGCATTTCCAGCTAAACAACAAAACAAAATACAAACTGTTGTGCATTTGGGAATGAACAGTGATCAAAGTTTTTAGTCAGTAAAGATGTCGAATGAGTTTTTGAATTGTTCCAAACTAGCCGGACTATCAGACAAAAAGATCCAGGGTTTGGTTAAAACGGAGTCAGACTTGCACAAAATGTTTTAGACAATCTCTCTGTAAAGTCATCTGTTGGTTTCATCATGTTTTTATCTCGTAGTGTGAAAAGAGAAACATCAAAGTACACATTCTCCCTGCTAAATCAACACATTAAGAGGTGTTAAGAAATGTATCTAATGCATGTTTCGCAGACAGAAGTCCATCAAAGAAGAGAAAACAGCATTTACAATAGCTGGAGATAATGTATACCACTTAATAAGTGCCTGGCCTGCTAATCACATTTAATTCCTTTTCCACAGAGAATTTAAACCTCGCCGGCAACGTCTCAAACGGCACCAACATCCCCCTGCGCTCCATGGACATGCCCAGCCAGAGACTCTACCGAGGCCCCATCCACTGCATCAGCAGCATCCTTCAGACCGAGGGCCTGCAGGGCCTGTACAGGGGTGCCGGGGCCATGATCCTCAGGGACGTTCCCGGATACACGCTCTACTTCATCCCGTACACCATCTTTTGCGACCTGCTGAAACCAGACGCCACCACGGGCCTTCATCCTGCTTCCATCTGGCTGGCTGGAGGACTGGCAGGTAAATGTCACAGACGATATATTGTCCCAGAAAGTATTGCGATAAACAATATTCTTAATTTAAAACCAGTTCATGCCTCTGATATAATGATAATAACAGGGTTCGTACGGATGCTTGAAATCCTTGAAAATGCTAAAATTTTAATTTTGTATTTTCAAAGTTTGAAAAGTGCTTGAATTTTGGAAAAAGTGCTTGAAAATGCTTGAAATTCTTACTGTATTTCTCATGCAATCTGACTATAGATAATCACATGTTCAATGAAAAACAAAATTGAATATTGAGATTAGCAAACTGTACTTTTGGTTGTTAAAAGTGTAAAACCATCGCTGTCAGTATGGTTGAGTGAAATTACCCCTTTTAGCATGTAAGTACTCATCTAAAACATGCAACTTACAACCGTTGTAAGGTCCTGGAAAAGCTTGAAAATGGACCTTCTTGGACCCAGTTCTTGAAAAGTGCTTGATTTGACCACTCAAAAAGTGTATGAACCCTTTCAAAGGGCAATTAACTTTTAATTATTTGAAGATTAATAACTGGAGGAGTAATTTCTATTGATGCTTAAATTGAATGGGAGTTAATGGGCAGGACGTTGACCAAATAAGGAAAAAAGTCTGTACACAATCTACCATGATTCATGTGTTGCTTATGAGCTGATACTGTACTTTCTCTTGGTTGGGTCACTGACGTCTTAACAGGAGTTTTGACTTTGAGAGCACCTGCAAATTTTCCACAAAGAGTTGTTGATTGTAATGTGTAGGCGTGGTTTTTGTATGCGATGTGTGAAGAAAAAAAAAGAAGTGGATCATTGACTCTGTTTCTGTTTGGGCTTCCATAGATCATTCAGTTGCATTAGTCAATTTGGCTTTAATGAAAAAGTTGCTGAAAAGTTTGCAGCTTATTCAGCCACATTAAAGCTCTTTGGATGGAGCATACGTCAAGTAGGTTTTAGTGTCTTATCTATCTTGTAAAATAGTGCAAGTTTTCTGCATGCTTAGTCAGAGTCAGTAAGTCACCAAGTGAGTCCAGCAGACCATTTAACAACTGTTGTAAACTACATCCAATTGGGCTCCATCCCAAACTTCTCAGTGAACACCAGAGTTCTCTCTTAGTCAGTCTGTCTTATGGCAGCGTAGGGTAAACCTAGGAATTGTCATTTCATTACACTGTTTCCATATTCACAATGATGATGGTGACCAGTCTGAACACACTGCAGGGGCTGAAGCCTTTACAAAGCAGATCGTTTTAGGTCACAAACTCACCATCTTGCCTTTGAGAATGAGCTGGATTTGATTCTAGTTGGATTATCCTTCCAGACTTGAATGGTTGGTGATACAGTAATGGAGGTCTTTAACTCTATGGAGTCTTGGGCTATTTTGTCCATTTTTGAATCCTTTTTATTGTCTTTGTGTCTTTTTTTAGTCATTTTGTGTCCTTTTTTAGTCATTTTGTGTCATTTTTTGGTAACTTTGTGTCTTTTTTTGGTCATTTTATGTCTTTTTTTAGTCATTTTGTGTCCTTTTTTGGTAATTTTGTGTCTTTTTTAGTCCTTTAGTCCAACATAAAATGTGATTTTGAATCTTTTTTTTAAATTTCAAAACACTATCATGCTCAATAAAGAATTTAAAATATTGCAAATGTGAACAAAGGTTGCAAATATAACATATAAGAGGGTTACACCCAGTTCTATAATTTTATACGAAATATATTTGACCTTGTCTCCAGTTTTTTCCTTGGTTAAGTGATCATCTTGCTACTCCTCCATGTTTTGTTCTGTGCAGCTTCAGGCCTGTCTGCTGTTTACATTGTGACCCAGCTTGGCCTTGATCTGATGAGTCAGCATTATGTTTTCTGTTTGTGCAGATAATTGACATCCGTGTGCTACACAGATGTCAATTATCTGCTACACACATGAAGTTCATATACATCACCTTATCATACTTTGTAGGCATTTCATACGCTGACTCGTATGGTGACCTACTTTCTGCAGCTCTAAAACCCTCCATCCTAATGTTGTTTTTCTTTAACATGAAGCTTTTAGGAACTAGAAGCATGGATTTGTGGAGCAGGAGTGGGAGTGTAAACTTGTAGCCAACCACACAGTCTGGCCCGGGTGAATTTGATCTGTGTGCTGTGGAAAAAAAACAGTGTGTGGCCTGTAGGCTCTGGTCTGGGAGTTATTTGGTCTCCAGAGGCTCCAGCAGTCTTGCTTCCAGATGCAGGCGGGCAGTCGATGGTGTTGTTACACGTGACAGAGTGAAAACGTGGAGAAGAGAAAGCTGAAATCAGCTGTGTGTTGTAAATCAGCGAGGTTGAGCGAGTTTATCATGCAATAGAGTATGCATGGGAATTATCAATTGATATATTATTGAACCTTAAAACTCAGAGAAAAGTTACGATGTAGTGCAGTTCTACACTGTAACTGAAGCATGTTGTTGTCAGAGCAAAACTCCTATTTAGTCTAAACCAGGGGTAGGCAACTTGCTGCTGAAATGAAACGTTTATTTCTTTACATTTTAAATGTAATTTATCATTGGTGTAGGCCCAAAGTAGTTTGTATTCTTCAATTGTAAAAATGTGTATATTATAATGGCAGTTACATATGTTTTAAAAACATTTTAGTCCACTAATATGTGCATCATAGCTCGGGCCGGCACCCTAACCTCTAAATTTAGCCAACTTCAAGTTGAGTTTTCCTTGCTAGGCTATAGCTTTCAGTTCCAGATCTCCTGAGATATTTCTTTCGTTTCCAGCCTCTCATCTGCATTCTGACAAAATCATATCAATAAATGCTCATTATGACCTATTTTCAATGGTTAATCTAGACTTAGTAGACTGTTTTATGTCCATTCTAAGGCTCAAAATAAGGTTTGTGGCTCCATTATGACTGTTTTCTCTTATTTTGGCCAACAATGGCTCTTCTGTTAGTAAAGGTTGCCGACCCCTGGTCTAAACCTTTAACCTTGACTAGAGCTATAGTGGGCTTCTTTTTAAAGCTGGAGTGAAGATACTGGCTTCAATTCTTGCAGAAACCTCCAAAATGTCCAAAAGGTTTTTGACACCAATTCAAAGGATAGATTGTTCTACGATGTTTATCAAGGTCCATTTAGGCCTCAAAAGTCTGGAAAAAATGCCTGTAAAACCTCTGGGCGATTATAAAATAACCCCCTAAAACCTGAAGTTTTTCTGGAAATTCAACAGAAGTGTCAACGCTTCCTACTAAATAATCGATTTTTCAGTTTCTGTAGCAGATAGAAATGAAATTCGGAAAGTATTTGAGAGCTTATAGCTGTTATATCTGAGCTCCTTCAGCTATAGTCATCTTCCGCCATGATTTCAGTTTTCTAAAAGTCCCATGATGCATTGCGACACTCCCACATGTATTCTGATGCATTTCATTGGCCAAGAGACCGAAAATAGAAGGAAAAAACTACAAATACTACAAAACGACGTAACTGCTTTCCAGGCTTTAATGGTAGAATAACGCAACAGTGCCCCCGGTTTTAATGGTAGAAATGCAGTAATGCTTTCCCGTCTTAAATGGGTTAATGTGGTATTTTGGAGGGATTTTTTTTTTAAATCAATGTTTGAGCAGTAAAATAGAAAAATTTTGCACCAAATCAAACCAAGAATTGCTGCAACAGCTTGCCATCTCCACATGTTGCCAGCAGGAGCTAACGGTTACTCTCCTGTATTTCAGGGTCTATTTCCTGGGTCACTGCCACGCCGGCTGATGTGGTGAAGAGTCGAATGCAGGCCGACGCTCAGCTGCAGAGGAAGTACAGAGGGATCTTACACTGCATCCTCCACAGCTACAAGACTGAGGGCGCACAGGTGAGCGGTCACTACATCGTCTTTTGGTTTATAGCAGAAACATAATGCAACGCTAAAAAGGTTTATTGCAAATTGTTATTCTATATTTGACAGTTAGAGTTGAGTATATACAGTGAGTTTAATAAAAAAATTCCTAAACAATAAAGCAAGTGTGAATAAAACAAAAGTGAATTCCAAAAAAGCTCTTGGATTCGCTGGACAGAAAATAGAATTATATTTAATAATGTGCTTCATTCAGTCATCGTCTAGGAATTTAAACAAATCTGCATGTTTCTGTAATGTTAGAAATTCAAAAAACAAAGCTTAAGATCAAAGTTTTATTCTCAAGTTACAGTAATGTGTATGAACAGCAAGTTTCTAAAACATTCTAATAAGATCTTGGAAACATCTGGTATCAATTCAAACAAATCTGCAGATGTTATTATATCCATGTTACAGATGATTATCATCAAAAGTAGTATTGTGTCAAATATTTATATATTATATGAGAAAGCAACAATAGTTAACCCAGCCCACAATGTCGTCACAATATCAAGATTTTGCTTAATCGTAATCCTTGATATTTTTTTTTCCACATTAAAGCCTCATCAAAGTGCTGTTATGTGTTAGAAAAGCTGATTACTATTTACATTTTATATCCAGACACAAACACACAGTTTTATGCAGTGATTTCAGAAAAGACAACAGTCTTCCAGTAAACTGAAACAGATGGTTAAATGATTTGGAGATGAGACTATGAAACAGTGTGTCCCAGCTGGGGGTTGAGCCGTCTTCTCAGAACTTGGATCCCCTGAAGTGAACCGGATCACGTGAATCTGAGAGTGAATGACAGCTCAGCATCCAGACGAGCCTCCTTTAGTAAAGGTCATGTTACAACATCTATGCAGGCAGCATAAAAAAATAAACCGTGACTGATCAAAGTCATTAATAATCAGAAAAATACAGGTTATATTATGGTGAAATACAGACGAAACAAACACAAAGTAATGCCGCTGTAGAATGTAAAAGAACCAAAGATGTGTTTGTTTCTTTAAAAGCTTTAGTGGAGGTTACATCAGGTCGCCTCATTGGCCTAAAATCAAAATCTTCTGCGTCACGCAGAGTTCAGGTGTCAGGGTTCATAATGATCAGACAGATGATCCAGACTGCAACATGGAAACGTTTCAATAACCTTTGTCTGGCCAATGCAACAGTCATGTGATCAATAACAGAAGGCCAATGTTGTTCTAACAGAGTGGACTGAACCTGATGCTCACAGATCAATAAGTCAGGCTATTACAGGACAAAGAACAAACAGAAAATCCAGGAAACCGTTTTTTTACAGTGAAACTATCTTGTGTAGTGTAAAATCCTCATAATGAAAAATGTGCATCTTAATTTTGTTCATTTTGAATTAAGAGTCACAGTTCTGTTTAACCCTCTGAAATCTTGGGCTATTATGTCCTTTAAAAAATCTGTTAAAACATCTTTTCCATGCCATGTTGCTATCAGTTTTTTCAGCGTTACCTCACCTATATGTCCTGATAATTACTTTTTAACTTTGACTTACTTGATAAAAATGTTGAACCCAAAAGAAACAAAAGAAAACATAAAATCTGATCTTGAAAATTATATTTCAATACAGAATTTTAAATGTTGCAATATGAACACAGGTTGCAAATATTACATATAACAGTTATATGTTAATAACATATGTTAATCTCCAGTTCTATATTTTTATTATTATTATCTCCGGTTTTACTTGACCAAATATAATCCCAAAAAAATCTGGCATGGAGTTTCAAGCCAGAACTTTAGAGGGAAGCTGATGGCAAGACTCAATGTTGCTTCATTTTTATGTCGTCACGTCATGAAGAAATAATGTGCCGGTTGTTTCATGGACTCTAGAGGGTTAAGAGCAAAAATAAGATGCATAAAATGATTGACAAGCAACTGAAGTTTTAAATAATAAAGTAGTAGTAAAGTAAAACTCTCTGATGTTGGTCAATCCTGGAAATTGGATTAAAATGTTGATCCAAATTCAGGAGATCCCAATGCATGCTATGTAAGTATTAGGGGTACTTTCCGGCATATGACGTAACATAAAACATAATATTTCTGAGATGACATTCTGTAGGGAAATAGGGCGCTTCTCAAAACTGTTGTTCTCATGCTTTCTTAGCCAAAAAATATTTCAGATCTTACCTGAATCTTTAGTTTTAGTGACTTTTACATTTCATATCAGGGCTGTGGCTCAATTTAGTTCCATAGGAAATATAAGTAATTTAAACCATACATTGTTGTTTGCAGGTTTTCTTCCGTGGGGCTTCCGTCAACGCCATCCGAGGCTTCCCGATGAGCGCCACCATGTTCCTGACCTACGAACTCTCCCTGCAGTTCTTCAGGAGCCTTTAAGACAAAGGAAACATTTTGGTGCTAAAAGGAATCACACTCAGATTTTTGGCAAATAAGCAAACCAGAGATTAGTCAAAGTCAGCAGCTGGCTCACAGCTGCTGTAAATGACCAAACAGGTGAACCACCACTGACCTTCTAACCAAACAGAGATGGGTCATTGATCTCTCTGTTCCAGTGCAGAGCTTTGGCTTTAATCATTTCATGATTGAGTAAGAAGATCTTACTTGTAGTACTTTATATAATTGGTTTCAGTGAGTCTAAAAATGCAACTACACATGGTAAATGCTAAAATATTAGCATGGCAAAGCTAACAGGCGACACATGGATATTGCTGGTGTCATTATTTAATGGACAAATTGAGTATTTCTAAAGCAAATTTACCAAAAACCTGTTTGTGTTCCTTTGACATTATGTTGACTGTTTGGAATCAGATCCTGAAACAAAGAAATTAATCTTTGTTCGCACACCTGCAGCTTTTTCTTGGTAGAGACCATTATTCACAAACATAGTACACAAACATCATTCACTGACTTGTGATTTTTGAGTTGAATTCTGCAGACGTTTAGGTTATATCCAGGCGGAATTTGGTTGAAATGTAAAAGGTTTTTTTAGTTAGTTATTTGCTTATTTGCATTTTAACGTAATTTAAATGGGAAAGTTCAATACGACCCTGTATGGAACTTAGCTAAGTTTAAGCCAGAAGTCTTATAGCCCAAAAATAACAAATCAATGTTTTTGTTTATCTGTACTTTTAAGATTTATTTACCTGTAAGAATGAAATATGAATGTTTTTTTAAAGGATGCAACATTTTCACTACAACTGAATCTAAATTTAACATCTCTCACCTTTTGATTTGTTTTTCCAGTCTATTTTAGGTATATTGTTTTTTTTACACCTCAAAAGTTAAATTTTATTGATTTTCACTGTCAGTTTTACAATATTTCTTTTAAACCTATCATCAAATTCACATCTAAATGAGTTTGCATTGAATTGACTGCTCTTCATATTGTATTGAAAATGACACATCCATTTTATTCACAACATGAATCGGTGCCTTCCAAAGCACATGGACTGTATGTGCGTCCCATGTTACCGCCCACTTGTACATATTATGTTTGTGTGTTTCTTATATTAAGAAAAGTGAGTTTTACAAGTTAATTTTGAACTCCACGTTACCACAAACCTGTTTCCTATAATATAGTTTGTGCATGAATTCAAATATATGTGACTTTTTGCAGTACAGTTACATTATAGCTTTATTAAGTCTGCTGCAAAAGTAGAATCACTAATCACTATTTAACAGTTACACAGCATGTACAGCCAAGTATGCACTAAGGAAGTTTTCATTCTAAAATGAGATCCACCTGAGTCTCATTTTTGAGTGATTATTTTCGAAGAAATGCCTTTGTGTGCCTAATAGCTATATTTTAAATAGTTTTTCTGTAAATACTTGTAAATATGTACACTGCCATTCCTGATGGTGGGGAAACAGAATTGTCTTATTGTAAATAAATAAAGCTTTTAAACTCACGAGTGCTCCTGCTTCTTCTCTGAATCTGCTCTTCTCAGAATAATGTGACACTCGTGACAGCTTCTCACGTGTCAATTGTAGCATAAAGATAATGACTTGTTACCAGATAAACACTTTTGCATGTAACAGGAGGAGTTGATTTACAAGTAAGTGAGCTGCTGGGCTGTCTGACGTTGGCCCTCTGCCTGCAGACTGCTGATAAGAGTCTAAAGCTCTGAGTCGCTGTCATAACTACAGTTAGCTGTATGCACTGCTTGTTAACCTGGACCTGCCTGTAATATCACACAATGGCCACTAGATGGAAGCATTTTACAACAAAGGTCCACTTGTGTGGTCCTGCAAAAACATCCATGAGTATGAGACTTTAATTTTGCAATTTTTAAAATGTACCTTCATACACCTACATTGTTCACTTGTATAATAATGTAATAATAATTGCATAGTTTGCCATAAAATGTATATATGTAGTTAGTCATACTCATAGATCATTGTAATAGCATAGTGTTTCCAAAAATATTTTTAAAAAAAAGAGCACTATGAAAATGTCAAACTGGAAAAAATGCCATACTATAGTATGTCGTAAAAAGTAGAGAAAAAAGGGTTAAATAAAAAGTTTGTCCAAAAATGCTTAAAAACTACTAGATTCTATATACTAGAATATAGCAAAAATATCACAAAAAGCCATATTTTAGTATTTTTGAAAAATTTTGTGTGTGTGTGATATAGTATGTTGAAAAAGTAGCAATAAAGGGTAAAAACATTTTTTTGTCCAAAATGCAAAAAAAAATCTGTAGAATAGCAAGTCATCATGTATGGTCTATTTAGAATATTTTATTAATATCTATATTGTTTTTTTGCTGTCAACATATTCCACTGGTAATTTATCACAGTATATTGCATGTAAGGCTTTCCCTGGCCTGGCAGCATGAAGGATGATCAAGCTGCAACAGCTCCTCACAGACAGTAGATGGCACAAATGTAATGTTGATGTTATAACTGTGGCCTTGTGTTTCACTGTTAGTCATTGAGTTTAATTTACCTGTTGTTGTTTTTTTTTATGGAATAAAATGGAACTTATACATATAACACTTTTCCAAGTGTCCACACGTGTCTTGAATATTGTGGGAAAAATGGGTCCCCACATGCTTTAAATATGTAACTATTTGCTTTTTCTATTACCTCTACTTACAACCTAAACAGCCCGAGTTCTGACTGATTTTCAGTGAATATTGGTCACATGACCGTTCGTCTCATCAGAATCAATCATGACTTCACAGTGTCGCTGAGGAGCGCAGAATTTAATGTTTTTTACAGGATCTGGCTAATACAAATGGTTATTTTTGGTGACATTTAAATGAGAATGAACTCATTTTGACAGAAATATCAGAATTGTAAGCTTTGTTTTGATTACCTGGTAACGCTCACAACCTCCGATCAAAGATCACCAGAAGGTACAAATTTCGACGATCATTTTTACAGTTTCTTTCTACAATAAATGGTGTATTTTTGGTGAATTAAAAAGAAAACATACATTACAACCTGGGAAGAGGGTGGGGTTCTGTCTGATTTAACAACATTATCACAGCTTGTCATCTTTCTTTCTTATCGTCTCGAGCAACTGACAGTTTGAAAACATCCTCGACAAAGTGCAGCTAAGTGAACATTAAGAAGTGAAGAATTGGTCCTTTCTGCTGTACATCACATGGCTGATATTTCAACCAGGTGATAAAAGGAGACATTTTCACTTTCCTTACTTTATGCTGCCTGCGACTCACAGCTATAATTTGTTGTGGCCACTTAAAAGCATTGCCTTGCCTCCTCCATCCTCTCTGAATCGCCTCTGTTCTCCCTCTGTCATCCACTACTGCTTCTTTCCTCCCTTTTCCTTCCTTTCTGCATTCATTTTGAGTCCAAATGTCTGTGATTTTGCTTCCTGGCTGTGTCCCAGTGCAGCTGAGGGTCCCACCCCTGCATGCAAAATACAGGGACACAAACCCATCATCTGCACAACATGCCCAGTCCACGGCTCCACGTGTTGACTGATGGCTTCAGTTCAAACACGGGCATGGATGCAGCAAAACCTGCCTTATAACTAAATACAAATATTTTCCAGCAAGATAAAAATGAGGACTAGTCAGCTGATACAAAATACAATTAAAATACTGCTTACAGATTTAATGAAAACCTGAATATTATTACTTATGCTTCTCAAAAACATATAACTTGCACTGCATCTGTAAAACATTGCTTTCTGATTCCTCTCCAGTTTTGACGTCAACTTTCTCTAAGATGCACTTCTTGGCTGTGGCTTTGGTGTAAGCTGCTGCAGATTCCTCCAAAGACTCTGACACGCTGTTCACAATGGATTCCTTAGGTCTTCTCTGTAGCTTTAAAACTGAGCTTATTACATTGACTGTATCTACAATTAATTTTATGTAATGCCTTTCAGCATAGCTTGACATTTCCCATTTTACAGGAAAAGAAACAAATATATGGTTTCCCCCCTGGACTGTTTGTTTTGTTGCTTTGAGAAAAAATAATGGAAACATAATTATACCTGTTCCAAGATACACAGTGCATAAGCATGTATCCAGGAAAATAAATTCACATTGTATAACAAACACTAACATGCAAACATACACACAACATGCACACACTATTATGCAACCTCAGTTCTTGGCATTTACAGTGTCCCCATTAAATGTGACCATAAGGTGAAAAACACAGCTAATCTCTCTCTCTCTCTCTCTCTCTCTCTCTCTCTCCATGTAAATGCCTTGTGTTGGGTTTTTCTCAGGAGAGAGAAACACATTAAACCACTTCTCTGTCTTCTGTTGTTTAAAGACTCTAACAAGGAAAGTCTTATTGGTCTCTAGAAATTACAAAGACAGCCACCACCACCACACACACACACACACACACACACACACACACACACACACACACACACACTCTGTCTCTGAGTCATTTATTCAGGATTAACAGGCAGGCGACTGTGTTTGTACTGGACCGAGTGTGAATGTATGTAAATGTAGTGAGTGTGAAACAATGGAAAACGCTAGCCAAGGCTCATATGAAAAATCAGGTTATTAAACATTAATGTCACCTTTTAGACATTGAATCAGACTGCAGAGACGCTTCATGACAATTGAATATCTTTGAGGTTCATTCTGAACACAACACATTAATAAAAATAATTTATGGTCCGGTGCATCAGCGTTATGACTCCAATATCTTTACCTTTTAGTCTAGATTGCAAACACTGTATTTTAGTGAAGTCTGGCAGAAGTTCCGGAAATGAAAATGCTATCTTTAAAAAAAAAAAATCTAACAAGGACTAATGATGCACTTTCTGATGCATTCTGCCCACTTTTACACCTGCCGTTAACAGGGCAGACTTTTTAAAGTTGGCTCATCTGTTTAATATATGTTTGTTGGGGAATTAAAAATCTTGAAATCCTTAACCTATTGTTGAGGTCCAGGACAAAAATTAACTTTTAGGGCCTTAATTAAATAAGCATCTAAAGTGACACCCCCATAATTTATATTGCTCTAAGTGCAAAAAATGCAATAACAAATTTGCAATTGATCCACTGACCAAAAAGAAGTCAAAAGTCATTTAAGTTGAAATGATTAATCACTCAGTTGAACTACAGAAAATTAATTAGCAGTCATTTTAATAATATTTTGAGTGGATATTTCTTAATTTATTATTTATGGAAGCTATTTAAAAAACTAAATAAATTCTTAAGATGTAGCTCTGCTTGAAAGGATAAGACATCTTTGGGATGCATACTGGCTTTTTTTTTTTGCAGTTGGTGCAATGTTGGTGTTAAATCTTGGTGAATATTTTTTTCAAATATCATTTGAAATCATTTTTGCATTGACAGACTTTGTTTTGGAGAAAATATAATGTCAACTAACTTTACTTAAACATTTCAGCACATCATTAATTGCCCATATGTGCTACATTTTTAATTGGATAAGCCTTCAAGCTGAAGTTAGGTTAAGTAATGGTAAATAAATAATAAAGATTGTCAACTTTGGCTTTTAATGTTAGGCAGGATAATCAATTATGGTAATCAGGACATCTACTCCATATGGATAATGTCTTCCTAATTGTTCTGGCGTTATTAAAAGCAAAAAACTTTCAGATTTCAGAAATAATTTTCATTTTGTTCACATCAGCTTGTTCTGTCAGTGAAGCCTGTTTCACTCAGAGCCAGAACTTCGTCACTTACAAGGCTCACACCATTCCTCATTGATGAGATCAACAACAGAAGTCCATTAATATCACACTTTGTTAACTTTTGGGAAATGTTCTGATTCAAATGAGCAACAGGCTTCTTTGACAACTGTGCCGTTACACAGCTCGCTGTTGTAGAAAACTGTTAGAGGTTTCACTGTCGACAAATGCCTTTCTTTTATACTTTTAATTCATTATCAGAGTCCGAGATGATTATAAAAATAATCAGGGATCACGTTACAACTTTCTTGTGGTGGATTATTCATTAAACAGGTGCAGTGGTGTATGTATAGCACAGTATGTGTTTCTTGTGTATGTATAGCTATATGAATGTATTTTCTGTTCTACTTAATCTCTTTGTGTTCTACTTAATAGTATTTCTAATTTGTTATATGTATTGGATTATCCCTGTGTGTGTGTGTGTGGGGGTGGGGGGGGGGGGGGGGGGGTGGTGGTATGCGGAAATAATCGAAAAGGACTTGTAAACTATACAAACAAAAGTCAAAGAAAATGTGTTTGAATGTCCTTTGAAATAAAAATTAAAAAAAAAAATGGTAAAAAAAAAAAAAAAAAAAAAAAAAAAAAGAGAAAAAAAAAAAAAAAAAAAAAAAAAAAAAAAAACAGGTGCAGTGGACTCTATATAGTGAATGAAAGTGTGTCTATACAGGTGCAGATTGCTGTGAGTATTAATACTATGAAGCCCTTTGTGTCTATGGTAGTGTAACAAACCCCTTACACACACACACACACACACACACACACACACACACACACACACACATACACGCACAGACTTCTATCTTTGTGAGGGCCCTCATTGAAATAGTGAATTCCCTAGCCCCTAACCCCTAACCTTCACCATCACCACTAAATATCAACAACCCTAACCCTAATGTAAACCTAATTGTAAACTTAACCCTAAAACAAAGTCTGAACTCTCAAACAAGCCTTTAAAGAAGTGAGGACCGGCCGAAATGTCCTCAATTAACAAAAATGTCCTCACTCTGTTGGTTAAAAACGTGTTCCGGTCCCCACTATGTAGGAAGTACAAGAACACACACACACACACACACACAGAGAGACGCACATACTGAACAGCTGAGAGTTTGTCTGTGGGATTAGTAAGCGTTTGTTGTTCCTGCCTTTTGTGATTAATATATTTACTAGGAGCTTCATTAATATGCTGAAACATGCAGCAAAGTATTTAATTATAGAAGAAGTGTATTTCATTAGAAAGGTCACTAAGGGAACACTTCAAACAACGAGGCAACAGTTTTTCTGGCCATATGCTTCTAAAACCACGTTTGAAAATATATTATTTAAAAACGCTAACATTGGACACCAATCAAACATTCACCAACAGTGTTAACGTGATGACTTCACAAATACATGGATTAAAAATGACAGCAAAGCATTACTTACTTGTCTGAAATATAGTATCAATCCTGGGATACTCCTGGTAGAAATACTGACCCCATTAGAGATGCCAAAAGAAGTAGTTCAGACTCTTCCAGTCGGGGCATGGCGGTTGATGATTTTGTCAATTTTTGTCAGTCAACTCAAGTTAATAAAGTTTCATCACACTGTTTAATCTCAAGGAGTTTGGGAAATTCTGACACTTTTTAATTATGTGTGTACATCAAATAAATGCGAATAAAATGAACAAATCTGCATTTCAAATGTAGGAACAAACTGTTGGCTATTATAAATCCATGTCTCATGAAATTTTTATCATGATGATTATAATATAATCATTATAATAATATAAATAGATTATAATAATATAAATAATGATGATTATAATATAATCATCATCATACATTACTGATGGTAATAAACTATAAAACTACATCAGTGCCTTTGTAAATGAAGGGAAATTAGCCTACAGTTGTTAACTGTTTTGGTATTTGTATTTCGGTAAATGTACTTCTATTCACAAATAAGAACATTTCTGGTCATTTAGTCATTAAATCCCCAAGTTGCATTGGCATAAACATCCCTTACAACTGTGTGTAAACTTTTGATTGCAACTGTACAGTATAAATATGTTTGTCACATTTTTTCAATATGAATTATTATTATACATGCAGAAAAACACAACACTCAACAACAACAAAAAGGGTAGGATCCAACAGAACTTGATAAATAAAAAGTTAGTCTTAATTTGAGTTTAACATTTTAAATATTTTTTAAAACAAAGAACTTACCAATTGAAAAATACTGCTGAAGTAAAAGCAAGCAAGATCACAGGTAGCTTTTTATAAACGTTTTTTTATTAGTGTTATGCATTTAATTTCCAAAAAGAATGATTCAATTCCATTGATGAGACAGTTGTACAGTGATTGGGCTCCACATAGAGTATATGACATGCAATTAAGGAACAAATAGCATAAGAAAACTCATATTTTACATTCTTAACCTCTGCACCCTGAAATTATTTCACCCTGAATTAAAAAAGAAAGACCCTCTTGATTCGAATGTAGGAACTTTAAGAAAAATCCATTTCCTTATTCAGTTGTTTATCTTTTTTTATTTTTATTTATCCTATAATCCGTGTCATTTCCAGCCCCTCCATATGGGGTCTGCACAGACCGGAATAAGGTCCCATCATCTGCAAACCTGTAAACATCGCCAGTTGCCGTGTTTGGCACAAATGGCCAAACTAAAGGGATTGCTTCCAGGTATTGAACCCTGATTACTGCTGTGGTTACTCTATCGCCTCTCATACCTTTCAACTTTACCGTTTAGAGGGCTGGTGGACAGTAAAAAAGAAATACAGGTAGTTGATAGTGGTGATTCCTTGGATGCCATAACTGTTGTTCGTGTAACATTTCAACACATTCTAGTGCAAATGCCAAAAAATCTGGAATGTATTATTAAATAGTCTCTCTTCACAGTAACAGTTGTGCTAACAAGAGCTCACCAAAATATCTGGTCTTCCACGTGGTGTGATAAGACGTCCTTGGTAAAACATTCAGCGAGCAAAAGACACATTAACTGGATTTACTGGCAGGAATCAGCAGGGCAGTTACAATACTACTCGTATAGGTGTACGTGAAAAATGTTACAGAACAGACAAATGTTATGACATCATTACAGCGTTGAGAGAAAACAGTCCAGCCTTGTTTGGAGGAACGATAAAGTTTAAAGGAAAGGTTTTGCTCTTCTCTCCGTCTCAATCGCTCATTGCATTTCAGATATTTAAGAAGTAAACATGTGTGGCATGTCTTTAACACACTGCCAGGATAAATTACATTGTAGTCATGAGAAATATCACCAAATCTAATGGAATAGCTTTTTTTTTGTTGGAGGAGGAAGGATGAAGTGTGGTTCTGAATGGCAGTTCCAAGTCAAGCCTGTTTCTCTGAATGTTTCTGGGCTCCCGACAACAGAAGATGCTTTGATAATCCAGTTTTTCAGTCTCTTATTTTAGCTTCAGTCTCCCCATCAATGTTCCTTTGAGCTAAGATGTTTTAAAGAAACAGCAGCCAGCATTTGATGTAGCTGTTTCATGTGTTTGAGGCCTTTCATATCGATAATCTACACTCTCATTCATCCACATCTACATCTGTTAGGAACATTTACACTTCATATATTCCATGTTAAATAATCCCTATTGTTTTACTCTACTAGTCTATCGCACCAAACATTTATTAAACCTGAAAAGCCACAGTGGCTCCACGAAAACACTGTTTTACACACTGAAGTATCTCATGCAACCAAGGTGAATTAAAACACTTGACACCAGGACGAGCGACAGATGAGTTACCACTGACCTCACATACAGATGACATGGTAATAGCCCTTATCAAAAGCAGTTCACACGCTGTGACGCCTCGAGACGAGTCCCGCTGAGAGACTATTTTACATACAGAGGATGTATGGCTGTAGTTTCCATGAATGGGCCCCTGAATTAAGCCTAGTCCAGGATTTATGTCCCCCTTTTACATCTCCAACCCGGGAGATACAAGACTGGAATAGACTTAATCCATGTGCTGTAGGTGAAACTGTAGGAGGAAATGTGGGATTCCCTGTCTTCTAATAATTAGAATAAATCAAGGTGATTCTCCTCAGACAACTCAAACAAAGCACTAAAAAACAAATCAATTTCTGCCCTTGCAAACATCTCAATATATGTACTCTATCTACTGTGGTTAGTTCATGATGATGCATTAAAATAAATCTCTCCGCAGGTTAGTCTCTTATAGAGAGACACAAGAATACCATGATATATTTTGCATTAAAATCAAAATTATTTTTCTTTAGAATTACACCTATAGGTTATCAAAAAAGTAGATATTTTAGTTACAGAATCTATTTTCTCTCTCTCTTTTTTTTAAATTGCACGTCCCCCATTATCTTTTCAAAAGTCTTCACACAAAGTTGATGTCCTAAGGCCATGATCGCAATAGATTAATTCATATTTAGCTACTTGTCAGTTTTGAATTTAAAAATGTAACAAGAAGCTTTTCTTACAACTAGAACAGTGCAATCCAATTGCAGGCCAAGCAATCGGCTTACAAATCCAAGTTTGGAACAGGCCTATTGCTTGGCATTTGTTATTGTTGCTTGCAGCTTTCTCAATAACTATTTATCCAAACAACTTCACACCGGTCGCTCCCTTGGGTGCTGAGCAATACACCTGCCATGATAGAGAAGTGTCCATAGAACCAGGCTAATTATGGGAACAGAAGTCTTAATTCTGCATTGAAGCAAGCTCAATTAGCAAGGGAAAATCATTCTTCTAAATGAACGACTGACTCCTCGGAGTGTCCTTTTGTCCAACTGAACAAGATGATTTAACTTTGATGAAGTTTTAAAGGGTCAAAGTTTGAAAATGGATGTGGTAGTGACATGCCAATCATATGTATCCAACCTGCTTTATCGTCTATTTTACTCTATATGCAACCATAATTTACCAAATCAACATCATGCTGTATTGAAGAAGACTTGAAACTAAAGATTGAGACCATAAACTCAGGTCAGAAATCAAGTGACATGTGGTCATATTTCAATGGACGGAGCTCTTTTTGCAGCCGATGGAGTCGCCCCCTGCTGGCCCCTGGATAGAATGCAGGTTAAAGGCACTTCTGCATTGGTTTCCAACGTCAGCCCCCTGGGATTGATGCTTGGCTGTACTGAGCATGCCGAGAGAACTGGATAACTGGATAACTGGATACGGCGTTAGAATTGGGGCTCAGTTTATTCCCTTTGAAAGTTGGCGCCATGGATGTAAAAAGAACAGACGCACATGTTGCCGAAAGGTTCGACTTCTGGCATTAAAAATACCCGGGCACTAAAGGCTTAGTAGACAGCCGAACTGTAACAATACTCCGCTTACTTGAATGTGAATAAAAGGATTTAATCTTAGAGCTCTTCTAGACTTTCCAACTGTTACCAGACCGAATGGATCAAATTCTGATTAGTCATTTTGTGGCATTGTTTGGATGAACAGTTGTCGAGAACGGACAGACAGACAGATGGAGACTTTTAGTGAGATTTAACCTTACAAAGGACTCAAACTGAAATTTTACAATATGGACTACAACTTCAACCAACTTGTAGAACAAAGCTAGAGCTTTTTCTCACAATAAAGCTTCTATGCAATCACGGCCTTAAGTTTCACCAAACTGCCACTCGATTCAGCGACTGAGACAACAAAGAACATCGAACACTCAACAAGCTCATCGAACAGCTGATCTTTCTGGATTCAATGCACAGATTCTGTTGCCTGGAGACTCTCACATCAGGAACAGGAAATTGTCTATTGATTTCTTTTTCTCTTTTTTTTTCGTCTTTAGACATTTGGTGTATTCTCTTCGTTACTACACTTTTGCATGCTCAACATTTTGAAAGGAATGTGTTAAGTATAATTGTTTTTAAGACATGGCACGACCAGGGAGCCGCCCCTAGCTTCCGCCTGTGCACAAAGTAGTTCAAAGACACATTTACGTAGTATAAACCAGGACTATATGAATCAACAACATGGCCTCACGTCACAGACACGTAGAAAGACACACATATAAACACACACACTTACAGTACACATGTAGTACACTGAGACAGTTATAACAATGGCTTTTTTTTTTCTACATACAGTTTCTTTGCGTATACATTAGTATACATGTTTAAAGATACAAGAATGGTGAGGATTTTACAGATATGTTTTTTCTAATTTTTTTTTATACAGAAAACAAACATGAAACATGTTGAAATATTCTCTTTTTATCATTTTAAGTAATTATTGCGATCTAAACAATATGGCTTTGTCTAGTGAAAAGTCCTATCTGAGCTAGAAAATGAAAAAAAATTATAGTGCTTATGACAACTTCATCATTAGTCTTTTTAATTCTATTTTTTAGTCACAAACTCATGGAACAATGTATTAATCATACACTCTGGCATAACAAACCACTGAGAAGCCACCAGATCATTTAAGAATAACCCACATGCTTTGTTTTATCGATAAACATCTATATATTTAGGTAGTTTCACTAAATAGAAATGGTTTCCATTTACAGTACATCTATTTCAATGCTATATGACAAATCACTATAATGTCTGGTTGGATTAAAAGATGCAGGATGCAGAGTAAACTCTAAGTAAACTCTTCAGGCCAGTTTTCCCAGGCTCTGCCTACAGTTAAATTAGCTACTTTTAATATTCAGCCATGGAATACGTTTGAGGAAATAGGAGAGTATCTTCTTTAGTTTGGTGGTGGTCTTTGGGATGCATGCACACGGTGAACAGGTTGCTGTGTTTCTCCTGCAGGCCTCGCACACGTACAATAAAAAACCCGGTTTGGCATGCACGTCTTTGTTTCGGCGTGACAAAAGAAATAGTAAGGTCTCACCAGTATTTCTTTGGTCTCGATGTTGATGATAAACTTATGCATTGTATGAAAAACGAGGAGAAAGGTAAGCTCAGCTGGAATGTCGATTTAAATACATACACGGTTGCATCAAAATAATTTGGCAGCACATTCACAAAAAGTAAGAATAGTCAGTAAAGTAAGTAAAAAAAAAAACCCAGACGTTGCCTGGCATTTGCATTCATGTGTAAAGAAGATAAATTAAGAGACACTTAATAGCAATCAGTTAATCAAGTGCTTAATGTAGAACCCACTTTGAACCTACCATAGATGACAGGAAATGACGACATGTACAGTACCGGCTACCCCCACTGTTCCCCAGTGGTCAATGCTTTGATTGTCTATGGGGACCACACTAACTCAAATCCTGACTTTTAACTTTGTGTCAATCTGGATAAAACAGCAGTAATTTATTATTTTGGTAATGTTAGTGCTTGTTTGCATGGATGAGATAAATAAATATATTCCATAATCCTTGTGATTGGAGTCAACAAAATGACACTTTTTTTCAGATTTTTTTTGTTGACATAATGGCAGTCTAACTAGCTGACAGGCTGAGAAAGTTTTTGTAAAAACTAGAGGCGGAAGAAGAAAGGAAATAAAAACGTTTTCTTCAGCAAACAGTTCTCCGGAAGCTCGTAGCCTCGTAGGTTACAGTGGATTATGTTTTTAATCGTTTTGTGGACCGTTTGGCCTTTTAAACATGGTCAAAAGTTTCCAGAAGTAGTTCAATACCTTCTGGAAACCAGGAAATATGCCAACGAGCCGTCTTTACATCAAATACATTATTCCAAAAGTGTCCGATGTTGTATCTTTAAACGCGTGCCCACATGTACATGCAACTGTACACCTGTTTGACTCAAAATGAAACCCTCATTTACAATTCCTCTACTAGAGGAGATGGTATGAAGGCACATGTCCAAAAACTCAAATGCTGATTTTATTTTTTATTTTTTTTTTATCAATATAAAGACCTACACAAGGTTCATAAAAAGTAGAAAACACCCACTGAAATAAACACAACATGCTCCATCTACTGGAAAACATGGTGGCAGTGCCATTTGAAAAAACCACAGAGACGCATGAGGACAGAGACGTCCACTGTCCTTCGTTAAGGGAATACTGTTCTCCATTGGTCACCAACACCTGGACACAGATGATGGCCCAACAACCAAAGATGCCTGATCTTTTAATAGGTGTAAAAATAGCAACAAGAAAAAAGACAAAAGACGTATTAATTGTAAGAAATGTGCTAAGTGGCAGTTGAAAGTTTGTACGGCAATTGTGGCAAATACAACGTAAAAGGGGGAAGAATGACGCAGTCGTCGAGGAGTAGAAAAGAATAACGTAAACGATTTCTAGAAAGGCAGTGTGTAGCCTCTAACAGTTTGACAACAACCCCCCTCCCCAATCCGTTTCCACTTTCCAAACCTGCACTCAAAGCCCCCTCCCCCCCCTTCCCCCCCTCTCTACTCAACAATTAAAGTTGACTCCACCCTCGCCACCCGAAAGTCCCCTACAGAAAGATCCCCGCCTCCCTTTGCCCCCGCAGCCTAGCCCAGGCCAGACCGGACCCTGAATTTAGGGTTTGTTTGACTTCTTGTGTTGTTTGTTTGTTTTTTACTTCTTGAACATGTCCTGTAGAGGTCCGGGCAGAAACTTGAGCACAGTGTCGAGGATGCTCTCCTCGTCCTCCTCGTCGTCGTCTCCGCAGCCCTTAGGGACAGCCTTCTTCGGGCGTGTCAGTGAGCCCTCGCAGGCCTGCTCCATGGCTGCCTTCTCCTCCGCCTCTTTCTCCTCCTTCTTCTTCAGCCCATACTAAACGGTGATATGCAGGGAAATAATAGTTTAGCAGTTTGCTAAGCAGCTGTCAAAACTTTGCAGGTCCAATGATTTTTTGCTATCAAGAGTTACAGGGTTTCACCTTTTTAAAGAAAAGGAAACAAATTCAACAAAGTCCCAGTGCGTCTGTTTCAGATGTTATCAGCCCATTAACTCTCTGGCTTTGTATTTCACTGCAATATATAAAAAATAAGAACAGCATTATCGTCAGGATTTTAAACTTTGCGACAGTCCTTATACAGGAAAAAGTGACCAAAACAAGGCTTAAAATAACGATATTTCTGTCAGAATCACTTCATTCTACATGTCATTTAAAACGTGTCCAAAAATAAAACGTTTGCACTAACCAGATCCCGTTAAAACATTAAATTCTGCTCCTCAGCTACACTGTGGAGCCATGATTGATTCTGCTTAGACGGATGGTCACGTGACAAATATTCACTGAAAATCTATTTACACAGAGCAGAGAGGAGAGGACAGGAGATGCCCGAATACTTCAATACGTATAATATGTGGAGATTCAATTTGTTTTTCAAACATTTGTGACACTTCAGAAAACATTTGTGAAGTTGGAAAAGTGTTGTTGATATATATTCCATTTTATTCCAATTTAAAAAGAAGCTTTTTCAGAGAAATTGAACTAACCTTTTTATTTATTTTATTTTTTTTATGATTTATGTCATTATAACTGTGTTATTCTGCACAAAGACATGTTTGAGTTGTTCCAAATGATTCCATAGGACGTATAGATTTATAAATATTTGATATATTGCAGTGAAATACAAGGACACAGTGAGTAAAATGAAAAAAAGAGCAAAAAAACGCTTGTTGTTGTGCTTGTTTGGGTTCATAGGATTAATAACCATAACATAAAATTTGCTTCTTTTTTTTTTAAAGGAGGTCTTGGACCTTGTTGATACATGCTGTACATTTTAGCCTGGCCAGTTTGCAGGGGGACTAAAAAATCGCAGTGCAGCTTTGAGGTGTGTGTGTGTGAGTCAGACAGTTAAAGCATTACTTAAACCAGAGGAGCGTGTCATACCTTGTCCCTGATGGTCTGCCGTACTTTTTCCCTCTCGGCCTCCATGCGGGCGTGTTTGGCCTTCCTCTCCTCCTCCTGCTGCCTCAACGCCTCCTGCCGCTCCTCCTCCTTCTTGGCTGTGTCCGGGTCCTTCTCCTCCTCCCCACCCAGCATCTTACCCATGTCTTTGGTGGCCCCTGGACAGGAAAGGGACAGATATTGGAGGTAAACATGGGCTGACTGTGACACATGACATAGTTATTGCTGCTTGAAAACAACAAACATCTGCCTCACTTTCCCTACCCAGATACTGATACATAAAGTACATTCAACCCTAAACTTAAAACACTTTAACCCTCTGGAGTCTCCAAAAGCGCCAAAGACTTCCTCATGACATCCAGAAACAAAGCAGCGTGGAGCCCTACTGTAAATTTACCTCTAAAGTTCTGGCTGTAAACTCCATGAGGCCAGTTTCAGTTTGATGATGATATATCAAGTAAAACTGGAGACAAGGTCAAATATATTTTGTATAAAATGATAGAACTGGATGTTACCCTCTTATATGTTATATTTTCAACCTTTGTTCACATTTGCAACATTTAAAATTCTTTATTGAGCATGATAGTGTTTTGAAAGTAAAAAAAAGATTCATCACATTTCATGTTGGACTAAAAGGCAAAAAAAGACACAAAATGACTAAAGAAAAGGAACAAAAAGATACGAAATGACTAAAAAGGACACACAATTACCAAAAAAAGACACAAAAAGACACAAAATGAATAAAAAAAGACACAAATTGACCAAAAAAGACACAAAGTGACTTACAAAGAGACAAAATGATTAGAAAATACACAAAATCTTGGTTCAAACTGTTGATCCAGTTAATCAGAATAAAAAATAAATTATTATTAGGTCATGTAGGTGACCAACATGGCATTTAAACATTTTTTTAAGGCAGGATGAAAAGGATTCAAAAATGGACAAAATAGCCCAAGACTCCATAGAGTTAAAGGGGTTAAAAAATTGTCCTGCTCCTTTGTTGCCTGTTTTAGAACATACAAACCTAAATGTATATGGACTATATGAATAAAAACACCTAACAATAGAAACCACATGTACACTGACAACAACGTCTGTCAGAATCCACTCTGAAAGCCCGTACGTTAGCAGTTCTGAGGATTATGAGGCGATGGGGTTTCCTGAAGACACTCAAGGCGTCTTGGAAGACAAGACAGGAGAAGAAGAAGAGCCAGCTGGAAAAACTTCAGAGAACCACTGAGACAGAGGAAGACACGGTCCTCCATCTGGTGTCAGCCATCTGTCAGCAGTATACCTGCCCCCCCACATCCAGGTATCCACCGCCACTATGAAATGTACCTGTGTTACAGTTCCTAGATATAGATGTATTGTGTTCCCACATAGTGTTCAGAGGGAAATCTGCTGTATCGCTTTCAGTGTACAGGGTTCGTACACTTTAGCAGTGGTCGAATTCAAGCATTTTTCAAAGACTTTCATGGTAAATTTTCAAGCTTTTCCAGTATCTTCAACCTATTGTAAATTGCATGTTTTAGATGAGTACTTACATACTAAAAGGGGGAGATTTCACTGAACCATACCAACAGCGATGGTGTTACACTTTTAGGAGGAACCGTCAGCATTTCAGATAGGCTACTCATTATTTTTTTACATTGAACATGTGATTATCTATAGTCTATAGATGGATATAGTCAGATTGCAAGAGAAATACAGTAAGAATTTCAAGCATTTACAAGTACTTCATCCAAAATCCAAGCTCTTTTTAAACCTTGAAAATAAAACATTTAAATTCAAGCATTTTCAAGGATTTCAAGCACCCGTACAAACGTACAGTGTAATTACAGGAAAAAGAAATTGTTCCTCTAAAGATTTAGAGAATACATTTCTAGTCACTTTGCGAACACTCAAAGTGCTTTACACTACAGACTGCACCTATTAACCCATTCACACACACATTCATTCATTCATTCGCTGGTGGCAGAGGCTACCCTAAACGGTCCCACCTGCCAGTTCATTCACGCATCAATGAACGCAGCATCGGGAGCAATTTGGGGTTCAGGGATTGAACCACCAACCTTCTGATCAGTGGGCAACCACTCCAACTGAGCCACAGCTGTTGTCTGGTCCGGTGAGTCATTATTTAAGTAATTTATTTGTTGATTAAGAAAAAAATAGCCGCTAGCCATTTTTGTCAGCAAATAAAAAAACGTTCTCTGGATGCTGCTTTTAAAATGTGACAATTTGTTTCAAATTGTAAATTTAATCTCTTTGGCTTTTAGACTCATTAGAAATACTGTGAAATGATCATGTTGTCATCCATTTCTAGGTCATCGTCACTAAAGGTAAATTCAATAACTTTCTCATTTAAGAGACCTGTTGTTTCATTGCTATTGCCTTATTAACCATGTGCATAAAACAAAAGTAAACAATCTGTAGTTATTGAAAAATGTATGAGAGATGATGCTCTGTACATTGAAACACAAAACAATAATAAAACAATGTTTCAGATGCTCCTGGGAAACAGAGAAGTCCACCCAAATAGGACAGCTAAGAGTGGTTTATAATGCAGCTGTGTCCCTTATTAGCATGCTAGCTTAGCTGTGCTAAACATGAACTCTCATTAATTAGCATGTTAGCTTAGCCGTGCTGAACATGAGCTATGAGTGGTTTATGATGCAGTTGTGTGCCTAATTAGCATCTTAGCATCAGCTAGCTTAGCTGTGCTAAAGATGAACTGGAACAAACAAGGAGGGAAATATTGAATGATAAAAAAGTCTTTATAAGGGCTACGTTTTTAAAATAGACAACATGGTTAGATAATCATCAGGACTATAAAACAAAGGTGTGGCCTCACCTATTCAGTACAGTAACAATGAGAAAATAACATGACAGCTGAAACAAATTGAAATAAATAACATGAGAAGAGATTACACAGAAGAAACCAACCACATGAGAAATGGAAGCCAGATAACCACCATTAGGTATAAATATAAATTCAATTCAGCGAAATCGTGCTTGTATCCTCTTTAAAACCACACTATTTTAATGCATCCACTTTATGGATCCACCAATATTGCCTTTGATTAAGGTTTATGTATTGTGTCTCCCCTCTGACCAAAGGTTTAATGTGCCCAATGCTCTCTATGTGCAATAAGGAATCATTAACATTGTGCAATTCACTAACCATCGATCGCAATTCCTCATTCTAATGGCACATTCATACTCAACGAGGTGATCCCTCAGGTGTCTTTTGATACGACCTGTGTTAGAAAAAACCTTGCAGACATTCCCACAATCCTTAGAGCTGGGTGACGTCAGAGCTGTTGATGTTTTGGGTTTAATGTCTCTGCACTTTCTCCACCTCTTTATCTGTGACAGGAGCTGCTTTCCAGACGTGAAAGCGACTCCCTCCGGCCTATCGATGTTGCTGCTGTTACCTCCGTCTGATCGATAGTAAATACAGGACCACCTGAGCGTGTATGAATTATGGATCCTCCAGCGGAGAGAAAACTTCATCTGGGTATTGATCTTCCTCTCGGGTGCTGGTGAGAGGAGAGCCTGGCTGCCGTCCCGCTCCTCATCCAGCACCTTTCTTTCACCAGAGCCACAGTAAAGACTAAATATGTTTCACCACTGACGAGATTATTTGAGGAGAGGAGAGGAAAGAATGGCTGTGAACAATGGAGAGCCTAGGATTTCTGCACTGGAACACAAAGATTATTGTCTTACCAAATAAAAACTACTGAAAAGTAATTAATGGGACTTATTAAAGTAAATTATACTGATTAGCCATCTGGTTTTTTTAAAATATCAGCTTTATGACAGCTCCCCAAAGGTAAAGCCAAAAACATCTGGACGCCCCCTGGTGGTGAGCTGCAGTACAGGTATAAGCCCCGCCCCCTCCAAGTTAGTGACCCAAACTAAAAACTTGAAAAAAAATTGGAGTGACATTTACTTAAAAAAAGCTAGGCAAGTTTTTCCACACAGAAACTTGTTTGTAATCTTTACTCAGGCTGTTTCTAAGTAATATTTATTTAATAGAACCACTTTTTTTTTTTTTTAATACACAAGTAAATTGCAGACTCACTGATGTCCCTCAATAACATTTTACTTGGAAATATCAACTAATTAAGCCAATGAACTGGTTTAGTGAATATTACTTGGAAAACCTTTTTTTTCAGAGGTCAAATAAATGTTTCCAAAAAATGGTTTCAGTCGTTTAAGGTCGTTCTTATCACGCTGACGTTTGTTCAAGTGTTCATCGTCTGATCAGTTTGGTTGTTGGAGTGTGACTTTATGATCTAATTGAATTGCAATTGGTCGGAAGAGATTTTATATTTGGTTTGTTCAAGATATGCCAGGTCTGTGCAGAATCGATCCCGTGATCGCCATACAATGTGTAATCCCACAAGAGTGAGTCGACTGCAGAAGGCCCCGGGCATGATGGGAAATGCTTGTCTCTCACCTGATCTAACAGCTGATTGATGGATGATGAAAGTAGTAGAGGTGCCACCGTAAACAAAGTCTGAAGGTCTCGTGCCATAAATTATAGAGAGTTTAAACAATGTCGTTTTTTTATAAAACTACATTATTTGCCTCTCTGACGGTCAAGACCTATTATCATCAAAGTGGTAATGAAATAATTAAACAGTTTTTAGTCTTCGGGTTTCTTCACTGACTGCAGTTTGGAGGTTTTGGTTTGAAATACGACTGAAAGTTGCTTTTGGTCGTCACAAAGGTCATTTAACATTAATGCTCCAGTCATCAGTATTGATTACAGACCATATAAAGCCTCACTGATATACTGTGGTCATTAAGTGTTATGTTGTAATAAAAAGCTAAAGTCCTGCCTCTTTAAGCTCACAGGAGCCGAAGCAGAACATTTCTGAAGGACCAGAGTAAATTACTGAGAAAAGAAACTGTGGTTCCAGGAGTGTGTGGTTCCTCCGGGGTCTGTCAGCCCGCGGTGGCCGGTCCTGGCTCTCTGCACGCTCATACGGAGGTCTAATTGCCCTGCAGCGCTGTGTGGTGGCAGCAAATCTGAGGATGACAAATTAGCACTCAGCTGGTGGGAGAGGAGGGGAGGGGGGGCGGTGATAGGTTCCCAGGGACTCACTGGGGAGCCGGGTTAAGGTCAGACTGTCCGCTGTGTGTGCTTCATTGAGTTGAAACACTCAAACACACACCATATGTACTCGAACTGTGTGTGCAAACATCTTCAGAGTGAATACACACATATGGGCACACACTGGTTGTTGAAGCTGCTCTTTAGGACTCTTCATCTGAGATAGGATAAAATTAAAAGTTAACATTTTTTAATTTAGGTGCATTTTATTTTGTTCACAGCACATCTAGCTGTTACTCCAGTCAATGTTTGTTTTGTAAAGGAATCCTCGATCTATATTTATTCTTTTTTGTTTTTTGATAGCTCTGAACCCATAAACTGAAAAAATTAAACAATTAAAAAACATTAAAAACATTGGGAAAAAACATTAAAACTTCCTTTCTATGATAAACTTTTGCCCAAAAACATAAACCCTTTGTACAAACTAGATCCTGTAAAAAACAAGAAATTCTGAGCTCCTCCGTGCAAGTAAGCTAAGATAAGACTTTATTCATCCCGCCGTGAGGAAATTTAAATGGGAAGCCAAGATGAATTTCACTGAGACAAATGATTAAATATTTACTGAAAATCGGACTGAACTACAGGCTGTTCACACAGAGCAGAGAGGAAAAGACAAAGGAGTTTGTGAGAAAAATCCTAAAACAAAAACTGACTGTTTACTCTGCCGAAGTCAGCATGTGCAAACAGTAAATGGTAAATGGAACTGCACTTATATAGCGCTTTTTCTAGTCGCTTTGCGACCACTCAAAGTGCTTTACACTACAGACTGCACTCATTCACCCATTCACACACACATTCATACTGGTGGCAGAGGCTACCATAAACGGTGCCGCCTGCCACCATTGGGAATTCATTCATACACCGATGAACGCAGCATCGGGAGCAATTTGGGGTTCAGTATCTTGCTCAAGGATACTTCAACATGTAGGCTGCCATGGTCAGGGATGGAACCACCAACCCTCTGATCGGTTTGTAACCCGCTCTACCAACTGAGCCACAGCTGGCCAGTATGAATGAGACATGAGGACCATGAAGAGATCTAAACCAGAGGAGGACATCATGCCCAACACAGTAAATGAAGTGGGAAAGTAATTATTATTCCATTCTCCAGAGAGGTGTAGTGTTTTCTCTCTAACCCATCAGTGTCTCCATCATCCTTCCCCCTCTTCTGTCCTTCACTTCTGTCCTCTGCTCCTCGTCCCTCCCCCTCTGTTTGTGTCATATCACAGCCGTCCTTGTCTTCTTGTATCCTCTCCCTTTCATTCATGTACATTAGAGTTCTGCTCTTTCCCCTTTCTCAGACTGAATTTCTTTGCAGCATATAAAATGGATAAAACTACAAGTTTTAAGTGAAGGTTTTGATGAAAATGATAGAACTGAAAAAGTCTTAGTGTGAAAAAAATTTGACATTTCCAAGAAATGTTTCCATGTTTAAGATGTGTATGAACACTAGCTGCTGCCTCACAAAAAAATACAAGTTAGTTTCCTTTTATTCTTCTAAAATACAACTTTTATACCAAGAAGAAACCTCTGCGGCTCTGAGTAGTGATGACAACGTGGAAATGATAAAAAAAAGACTGCACTGGCCACTTGAGACAGGCTCCAAAAGTGAGTCCCTGTCGTCTAAAACATAAATAAAACAGAATGCAATCATTTTGTAATCCTTTTTGACTCATATTTAATTGAAAACTGAACAAAAACAATGTATTTAACCTCTTAAAACCCAACTACATGTCAGTGAGTAAGGGTTAAATAAAAAAAGTCTGTCTTTCCTTGAACTGATGTAGTTTTAGTTGTGTTTTAGCCACATACTAAACAAGCACAACTGTAGAAACTAAAAGATATGACCTTTCAAATTAAGCCTCAAACATGCTTTATGATTGCAGTTCTTTGGTTGTAAGCTTTGGCTCAAATATGTTTTTGGTCTAATCCCAACCCTTCCCCTACCCCTAAACCTACCATGAACCGACTGAATTCTGAATTTAAAATAATAATATTTAATACAATATGCTTTTATGTAGGTTTTACACATTTTCCCAACTATTCAGGGTTGTAGGAAAGAGCCAGTGTAAAGAAAAGGAGAAAAAAATGGAGACAGAGAAAGGAGGAAGTCGGAGCTGAAGGATGAAAACAGACAAAGCATGGTCCGCTAATTCCCCACTAGCCGTTCAGATGAATAACAGAGCAGCTGGGTCATTTGTTGAGGGTGGAGGGGTTTGAAAAATAGAGCTCATTTAAATAACGGATGACCTCCATCTCCAAATTACGCCCTCATAAGTCACGAGTGCCTTGACTGAAGGAAAAGTCACAAAAGCTACATCGATCACATGTTTGGGGGCCTCATGCTCCTGAGCATCATAAACTGTTTCAGTGGTCATCTAATCAACCCGTGTGTTGCTTCCTGTTATTGCACCTTCCTCGCTGCTCGCCATCGTCATCATCCCGCCTGTACAGGAAATGAAACGGTGAGCTTGACCTGGACCAGTTCATGCTGATCTCTCAGATTATCTCCATGTTATCTTTTATATGAGCTTCTTTATGAGAAAGGGAGAGAGGTCCACCTGTTTGATATCCGGGCGGAGGCGAGAGGTGCCTGTTCGGGACAAAAATACATGTTTTGATGTCACCTTTCGGGAGACAAGGCATGTGGTCGCATCTCATCTATCATCATCTCTCAGTTCCAGAGGACATTTGTTTAGCCAATTTAAATTAACTTGATCTTTACTAATTAAAAATGTAACTTTGTGTCAGAGTACACCTGCGATAAAATATGTTCTAGTTTATGTATAAAAGAATCTCAAAGAGTCTCCTCTGGGTGGCCCTTCTTTTTTTTTTTTTTTTACCAGTTGTACTTGCACGTTTCTGCTCAGTATTCCCCACTATGTCACAATTCAACGTTTATTGATTTGAATTTGAACAAAATGCAGTAAAGCTTTGAAGCATTTTGCTTTGCTTATGAATATGTACAATTTATGAGGTGTACTGTGCAGTACAGTCTTTCAGAGCCTACCTATACCATGATGACAGTTTAAAACAGTTGACAGAAATAAAACTCGCAAAACAAAAACAAAAAAAGTAATGTTATAGAGGTTGGCTTCTACTAAGTTTGCATAAGAAAATGTTGTAACCTTATTTTTCGTGACTTTGCAACTGAGTGGTGTTCCACGTAACTACGTCACCTTGACATTTAGAATAATTATGAAGCAGCAGCTGCTGCAAACGGTTGCTCTAAACGAGTGAAACAAAGAGTGAAACGTAGAACTGCTAGTTCTGCGTATAGGTGAGGACCAGCCCATTTCGTGTACTGATTTGTGCAGATAATCAGGTCAGGCCAGCCTCTAGTTGGGAACACTCCCTGCAGTTGTCTGGAGGAGTGAATCGGACCTAAAATCCAACACATCCTGACTTTCTTCCAGCAGGACGGCGTTGGTGTCCCATGTGAAAACAAAAGTAAACCATGTGATTCAAACATCAGTTAACTTCCTGCATCATGTTTTTACTGAACTAAGTCATTTCCAGTAGTCACGTCGTCCTCCTAACTACTTCACTTCCAGGATTTACATCATATATTTACTGTTTAAACTGTCTTTTTTAACACCTAACCAGTAGAACTACAACTTTTTTTTACAATAGCTTTCATTTATGTATAATACTGATAGACGACCTGTTCTGTCGTTTAGGTTGGAGATCTTGTTCCACTAAAACTGGTATGTGCACAGTGCCGTTCACACCCCGGTCCATGGCCACGCCTCCTCGCTCTACCGGTCTGATTAATCAAACACGACGTAGAAACTCTGATGAATCCGATTTCTAATTAAACAAGCAGGAAACAGAATCTATGGCCCGCAGCTGAAATCTATACATCAGTCTGCACCAATGAAATGTTCTGGAGGTGTCCAACAGCTAATGACATTACTGAGGTTGTGTGTGTGTGTGTGTGTGTGTGTGTGTGTGTGTGTTTCAGGTTAAATTAGATAAAAGTGAAGCTAAATTGGACAGAGTGGATGTGTTAGTGTGTGTTTATGAGCACACTTTTATCTAAATTAAATTAAAAGTGTGTGTGTGTGTGTGCATGTGTGTGTGTGTGTGTGTGTGTGTGTGTCTGTGTGTGTGTTTGTGTGCATGTTGTCGACAACTCTATTTGTGCTCTTATCTGTGTGTTTTTGGAAAACAATCTTTACTTTCCTTACTTATAAAAGGCAAAACTTAACTTCACAGATCTCAATATTTTTTAATAAAGATATAATGACATTTTCTCTTATTTTGGTCTTATCTGGTTTGCCTCCATGCTCAGACCTGGAGGTTGCCGCCTGGGTGAGAATCAGTGTTTCAACTGATGTATTTTTTTTTATCCTTGAATGTCAACTTTTTTTTTCCGTGAATATTAACGTTTTCTTGGGTTTTGGTGAAGGTCTTTGTTCAAGGAAGTCCCTGCTTTCCTCATTAGTTAATATCACCTTAAAAAAAACGAATGCACAAGATAAATACAATACTTTTGTCTGGCACAAAATCAATGTGTTGGGGTCATTTCTATGCATGAGAATCACTGCAGGGTTGTTGTTGGATTGACGTCCTGACACGCCCACCTGAACACCACACTTCCATTGGCTCGAGTACACTTCATCTCAAAATGGTCTCGTTTTCCCCCAGGGCCCAGAAGCACCACTGAAACCTCATCTGTGTGAGTGTGTGTATATATTCATGGATGGCCAGCTGAGTCCAAATGAAATAAAATGCCGGTCTGTTCCAGGAGAAAAGGTCATGGCACAAGACGGCACCCCTACAGGAGGTAAATTACAGCACTTCAGTCTGGGCTGGATGGAAAGAGGGGGGAATTAAAGGAGGGATGGATCGGTAAACTGCTATATTGTAGCCCTTAACATGCTGAGAAAAGAGGGATGAAGGGAGAGGAGGAGAGAAAAAGAGAAGGTATTGTTCTTGAAAACAAATGGAAGCTATGGGATGAAGGGACGCATGATTAGAGGGATACTTCAAGATAAAGAAAAATGCTAACAACCCAAATCCCCACTGCTCACGGCAGGAAGGACAAAGGGATGGATGGAAGGAGGGAGTGGAGAAAAAAGATGGAGGAGAGTAAATTGCAACAAGCCTGTGGGAGAGACGGATGAGTGAATTAGAAAAGAAAGAGGGATCAAGCAACGGGGAGCAGGGGAATTGCTCCCATCCCAGGCCTGCACCGAGCTCAGAGGAAGTAGAAAAGGAGAATGGATAAAAAGAAAGAGATGAATGAAGCGATGGAGTAAGCCCAGAATAATGGTGTCCAGACTGATCATGATGCAAATGTTTTATGGCCAGATTTAAGGGGTTGGAGGTCACATTTGTTCCTAAACAGGGATCAGACATAGAATCAGCAGCAGGTCCTGGATATTTTGTTGCATAAAGTCTCAGGTCATGTTTAATATCTACGTGTAATTAGTTAGAAAATGTCTCTTTGTGTGTCTCACTGTGCAATGTGTCCATGTGTGTCAAGTAGATTAAAAAAAGCCCTGTGGGAAAAGGAGAGATATGTAGTGAAGCCAGTGTGTTGGATTCGCCTGGCAAGCTCGCGGTCAGCAGCCGATGAAATACAACAAATATATTATTCTAGGTTGACGTTGTGGAGTCTCACAGTTGACAGTTTTATTCATACTAGGTTTTAACCCTCTGGAGTCTCCAAAAGCGCCAAAGCATGACTTCTTCATGACATCCAGACTAGAAAACAAAGCAGCGTGGAGCCCTACTGCAAATTTACCTCTAAAGTTCTGGCTGTAAACTCCATGAGGCCAGTTTCAGTTTGATGATGATATACCAAGTAAAACTGGAGACAAGGTCAAACATATTTAGTATAAAATAATAGAACTGGATGTAACCCTCTTATATGTTATATTTCAAATTCTTTATTGAGCATGGTAGTGTTTTGAAAGTAAAAAAAAAAGATTCAAAATCACATTTCATGTTGGATTAAAGGACTAAAAAAGACACAAAAAAATAAAAAAAGACACATAATGACCAAAAAAGACACAAATTGACTAAAAAAGACACAAAATTACTTACAAAGACACAAAATGACTAAAAATACACAAAATGACCAAAATTGTTGGTTCAAAATGTTGATCCAGTAAGTCAGAATAAAAAATATATTATTATTAGTTCATATAGGTGACCAACATGGCATTTAAGGATTCAAAAATGGACAAAATAGCCCAAGACTCCATAGAGTTAAAGATGCAGATACTGGCTCAGGTTTTAAGTCCACGCTGACCTTTATATTTTAACTTTAATAAGGTAATTATATACCCTTGTTTTTTGTTATTTAGTGAGAAAAGTCCTGTTTGTCTTGGGCTTGAATGTCTTGTTAAAAAGTCTACATTCCGTGTCAACTTTTCTTTTTTTACCGTGAGATGCCATTTAAGCAACAAGGTAACTCAGTGTTTTTTGTGGAACGTGTTTCTGTGTAGGTACATATGCATGCAAGCAAATACGTAATTCACCTTCAAAATAAAAGCACTGAGGTTGTATTGATTTCTAATTTCCGGGTAACCGAACAGGGACAGCCAGCCGGATTTGTGGCCAATGGGCTGCCTAGTGCCCAGGTCTGAACCAAAAGAGACCCAAAAGAAGAAGATAATTACACCTCATCCAGTACGCTGTAAATTTAAATAGAAAGGGAACAAAAATGCCCAGACCCAATAGCCGGGATATGATTTGTTATGAGGTAAAAGTGAATGAAATATAAGAGTGAGAAAGATTTAGGTGAATAAAGAGAGCGAGGGAATAAAGCACGGAAGAACTGATGGAATGAAAAACCCTGAGGAAGAAATGAAAACGAGGGAGAGAGGGCAGGCCGAGCTATAAAGAAATAAATCTCATTTCATTCCCGCTGCTGGTCACTCAGCTGATGAAAGTAGATGAGCGGGTTGATTTAAGGAGACATTGACCTCTGGCCCCTGGGGGCCCCGCACTTACACGAACATCACACAGCCTTTTTATGTTCCTCTTACTGATGAGCCGATAGACAAGAAGCCCGGGGTGTAGATTAAAAGCCATGAACTTATAAAAGTATTGATCTTGGTATGACATCATCCTGGTGATTATTGTATCCTCTAGTTTAGGCATAAATACTTACATACTTAATACATTCGTCCAATATTTTGAATATTGTTCTCTGTTTTATGTCTGATATTTGTCTGAAATCTGTATTCAGTGTGGTCATGTTTTGACCAGAATAAGAAGTAGTTTTCAATATTACATTTTGCCCTTTTTGAAACAAAACAATAACCAGAAAACACTTGACGAGCTACCACATACACCTCTAACTTTGTTTTTTCTGCATGAAAATACACATAATGATTGTGACAATCATGGGGAAAACAGCGTTTTATTGACTGATGGCACCCTATTATCGTTGATTTGTAGATACCCCATTAAATTTTGTCCAGTGATGAAGCAACATAATGCCTGCCAGGTTGGTTGGAGGTGTGGTGGGTGGATCAACTGGACTTTTAATTATTGTATGATTGTTGTGTCCCTTTGATGGAAGTAATATCCAGATGAAGGTTTTTTTTAATCCGAACCATGTTGCTTTTTCTTAACATTAAGGAACTGGCTTTTATGGCTATACTTATCCTAACAAAACAGTCTAACCTACAGCATTAATTAAGTGTTTCAAACAGCTATTGTGATATCTAAAACAGCAATGGTGAAGTAGCCTACGGCAGCACCCATGATATGTCAACGATATGTTGCAGTCACAATTGATTTTGCTGAAAATACAAATCATGATGCAAAACTTTTTAGTAGGAAATCATATAAACCCCTTTATGAGAATATGTTGTGTTAACATCTGCTAATTAGCACTATGTACAACCTGCAGCTAATGCCGATGAAGCTGAACAAGTTTTGAAGGTTTTTTAAGCATTTGACAAATATTAATTTTGATGTAAAGTTCATTAGAAATCATACTGATGAGGATATGGTGCTAGAGGAAAAATCATCAAAGTGATTAATATTCATACAGTGAGGACCATGTCTTACAGAATTTGTTGGCAATTCATCCAACAGCTAAGCAGTCTAATGATCTCTCTGCCAACATGTAACTCAGCAAAGAAAAACGTTGAAATGATTTTTTAAATATTTGTGAGCTGTTTCCCATCACTGACTCTCGTCCCCACATAGAAAATGACCAAAATTACTACTGAGGTTCAGATGCATAAAGAGAAAGATTGAGTACTTACCACCTAAAGCTTGCTTCATAACAAAATCCATGATTCCTGCTGATTCGTGTAATTTTTCTCCTCAAAACCAAACACAACTGAGCATGTAGCCACCGAGCCTGAGTCCTGATCCTTCTGTCTGTCCCCGTCTTCTGTCTTCTGTGATGCTGAGTGTCTTCAGTGACTCTTCTAGACCTGAGAGAGAAGAAATGATTAGATAAACATCAGGAACCTTAATTCTAGTGTTTCTTTTGACACTTTCACCTCCCAATAGAGACGTTAAACCCAGCGACAGATGTCCAATACGTCAGGCATCGGACAGTGTGAGGAGGCGGATCAAGCTGATGTTAAGACAACAGATAATGGGATCTTTTTAACACTCTCTGCTGTGTGACAGGAATCCCATTCAGGGAATCACGTGGATCAATACTGAGGCCATTTACTCCACTTTACTTATCTGTCTGTAACTCAATACAACAGATTAGTCATCGTCCATCGCTGCTGCTCATAAATGTTTTATGGTAAATGAAATGATGTGGTCGTTTTTTGTTTAAATTAATCAAACTCATGTATGACACACATCCACATCAGCTCATTTCCACACATAAAACACACATACTACTTATAAGATAAATAAAAAAATATAGTCACATAGATATTTTCTCATTAATATTTCATAAACTATGGTGATACGCTGTCTCAATTTCAGAAGATACTTCCTTGGTTTTGGTAATATAATCTGTGTGTCATTCTGTTGCCTGATGGACTGAACATAAAACAATGAAGAAGAATATGCATTTTTAAATTTACTGTTTTACAAAAAAAACCCTGTAAAAATAGAAAGCACATTATTATTTCTTGATTGGGATGTGAAATTATAGTTATTTACTTGCATTCCTGAACAGAAAAGATTTATAAAATATTTTCGTTTTCTTGATTTTATAACAGGTGGTCTAATACATTTTTTAAGGACTGTATTTTAGCTTTATATAGTTCGTTTTATGTCAGCTGATGAAGTTGGCAGACGGATTCCTCTTTATCGGTTATAAACTTTTTCAGATGAGACTTCTGTGTTACAGGTACTGAAAGGGGTCCAACAAAAAAAACAGTCTTCTAGCAAACAGAAAGTTAAACCTGTATCATCTATCGTTGCCATCTAGTTCAGCGTCATCCAGCACTGTGCTACTCAGACACGAGCAAGTGTTTTGGAAGATGACATCTCCTGTTTACCTCCCGACTGAGAAGATAAAGGATGAAATAATGCTTGCAGTGTGAGTGATAAAATCTTTCCCCACAGTATTGTAAGCCAGTGTTCAGGTCTCACTGCGACCTGAAACAACATTTCACCAGAGCGTGAAATCAAAGAGCTGACTGGTGCTGCAGCACTGTCACAGGATCTATTCCCAGTATTCCCAGTAGGGATAGCGTCACCTTGGACACAATTGTCCTTTTGTCTTGAGGTGGGAAGACAGATCCTTATCCTTGTTGAAGACTCTTGTTAGTTGATTAGAGCAGTGATTCCCAAACTTTTTTTTAGCCGCGCACCCCCTTCTATGTCCCAACCGGGTTGACGCACCCCCAAACCTCCACACCTTCAAACAAAACAAAATGCAATAAGCTTTTTATAGCCATATTAAAAGCGGCATGTTTAATCATGCTCAAATGACCAGAACACACATATAATAAAATAATCACCATCACAACAATGAGTCTCGCATTTGAAGTCATCTGAAACACAGTTTCAATATAATGCAACAAAGTTATGCACAAGCTTCCACTTCCACAACAGGATGATGACAGGCTCAGAGGCAGAAAGCAGATAAGTTGGGAAAATGTTATAATATTTTGAGCCACGTTGAACAAAAATTGCAGCAAGTTTAAATGAGCGTGGAGCTAAAGAACCCATCATAACACAGGATGGAAAAATGGAAGAAGATAACTTCTACGCTTCATTTTAAGATGAAGTGCATTTTAAATAGCCTGCATTTATTAATTAATTAATATTACAGTTTTTGATTTTACATTTTGCAAAGGAAATGTTTATTTACATGTCTTTATTGTGTGGGGGGAAAAAATGTAATTGTGTAATTATCAGACCGCCATTACATTTTTCATCTCTAGCATCCCTTAGCGGCAGCTCGTGCACCCCTGGGGGTCCACGCACCACACTTTGGGAATCCCTGGATTAGAGGATTCAAGTCAGTCTGCAGCCACACTGACAACAGCAGTGACCAGAGAAACGTGGAGAGTAAATCGCATAAATATGCGGTGAAAAGAGCTTATTGCCTTTGAATTTCAATGGTTTTACATTGTTTTAATACAGTTGGACGGAGGCTGCAGCTGCCTCATCACTCAGCCGTGATTATGCCCGGCTGCTCATTGGCTGCCGTTGAATATGTGGCCCTGCACACGCTCACTGTTGCCCCCCTGTATCTATTTGATAAACTCTTCTTCTGCACCACTGTCGCCCGAGATGAAATCCTCCACATTTATTGCACCTGGCGAACCAGAACACCATTTCCATTTTGAAGCAGATCCCTCCTGCTCCCCCTCGCCGAGCGCCCCGGTGTCATTTCGCTACGCCAATATTTGCCGGCGCTGAATAGAGCCGGGATGAGATAGGATGGGACGGGCAGATTGAGCTGCACAGCTTATTCTGGGGAGGCGACGGGGGAGAGACGAGGCCGAGCGGGACGACAATCCATTTGTAACTGTGACCGATCGCTTCAGGGGGTGAAGGGCCTCATTTCCATACACACACACACACAATGAGGACACACACTAGATTTCATTAACAGATGCACGCTGATACACAGGATGAGAAACACACTTAACCTTGTGTGAGGAGCGTAAACTCTCTTTGCATACATAAATGTGTGTTTGTGTGTTTTCATACACAAAATAGGTGCATTCATAAATGTGTGTGTGCATGTTAATCTGAGCTTCTATACAACTGAAGGACGGACAAAAATATAATTACTTTGGAGGATGCACACACACACTGAGGTCTTGTGTTAAAGCCTTGGACAGAAAATGTGAATTAGTGAGTTTCCATCAACTGGTTTAAAGCAAATAAACAAAGCTGCATAAACATACTTTGGTCAGCAGATGGCAGTGTAATTGCTGTAGACTAATCCGTCAGTAAACAGGAGAAGAAAAAGAGATTAAACAAGAGAGAGGGAAAAAAAGAGGTTGCTAATTGGACAACTTTGGCTACACGAGGGAAAATATGTCTTCAGGAATTAGGTTCAACTGGGCAACTTGTAATTGTTCTTTTAATGTCAGAGGAAACAGCTGATCAGTCATGTAAGGTAATTGTTTATTATGTCAGAATTTATTCAGAAAAAGAAAAAAAACACAAAAAACACCTCAAGGGAGCGTTAAAACCTTCATGTGCATTTCAAAAAGTTTAATTGAATTTTGGTGTTTCCATCAAGCTTTTTTCATCCAAATCTTCAAAATGCTCAGAGAAATGTGTTTAAGAAACCCAACAACTGTAAGGAGAACATGGAGGGAATTATTTTAGAAATTTAATTATTAATTTTCTAACATAAAATCGGCAATAAGTGCTAAAAGTGGAATAAAGGAAGACTGTTTTCTGCTTGCAAAGAAAGAAGATGCTCATCCATAACTACTTTAAAAGATGAATAATCAGAAGATCATTTTATGTTCTGCAAATGAAGGCAGACCAATGAGAGGACATGTAAACAAAACAAAACAGAAAACTGTTTTACTGGTCGTCTGTGCAAGCAGCTTTTTACGACTCATATGGTCGATTGTTTTGAAGTGGAGACCTCTAGTGGCCATTTTTATTATGAAAGGGGGAAAGAAGGAAATCAGGTGACTCAGTTTCAAGAGTGACAAGAATTCAGGGTGGATGGATGGTTCAAACAAACATATTTCAGTAGTTAGAGTCGGTGGCAAATTACCTTTTCTGTTATTTTTGGGGACGTGTTGTTTTCAACATATTTATCAGATTACTGGGCCTCTTTGTTGCTAAACCAAAAGTGATAAGCTATTAAATTGGACTCAAATACATGTTTTAGCCTCCGTATTTGCTTCACTTTGTGATGAGGCCAACTGAGTTATCCATAAAATAAGTGAAAAAAACAAGATGAGCAAAAATCAGCTGTGGTTTCTAGCCTTGGCAGCAAAGTAAAAGTATATTTTGGTCCAAAAGCTAAGTTTGTTCCTTCAAGCACAGAAACAACACGGAACAATGGTTCAGTGAGTCCTTGGCAGCTCAAATGCATAGAAGTGTAAAGAAAAATGTGTTTTTATCACCTTCAAGTGCATCTGTTTACTTGTTATGGTGTATTTTTCTTGTAAACATGCAGCCTCCTACACCTGATCTTTCATTCATCGAGAGGTCAGAGGTCACACGCCCACGTTTCAGCTATTATACTCATTGTGTACTATGTTCACAATGAATACATTTAAACACTTCATGCAGCTCAATGAAAGAAGAAAACTGAAAGAAACTGAAAGATAGAAGAGGAGATGGCTCGATAAAATAAACAAAAAAGCTTCCTAATCATCGTGTTGTGTTTCTGTTTCTATTACTTTTAGGTTTTTCTTACTGACACACTTAGAGATGTGATCATGTGGAACATAATTTTATTTATTGATTGATTTCATTTAATGTTGCTTCTTATTTTGTTGCTGTGGCTTCAGTTTGGGTCTTAGACTGGGATGTTCAGAGTCATTCTTACATCAAATCACAGTACATTAGATGGGCTATACGGTGTATGTGTGTTTGTGTGTGTTTGTGTGTGTTTGTGTGTGTGTGTGTGTGTGTGTGTGTGTGTGTGCGGCCTCCGGTGTTTCTGGTCTGGCAGCAGAACATTTCTCTTATCGTTACAGAAACAGACTCAAGGACACACTAATGGAATAAAGGAAAGATGCTGCAGTCTGACAAGGAGATCTGGAAGAAAAGGACGCGCACACACACATACGCATACACACACATTTGTGTATATTGAGGACATTCAGTTCATAACCTTGACATTAAAGCCTTAATTGGAAAATATATGTCTGATAATTTGCGATCCAGCAGTGATGCAGCCTGTGTGTATCAATGAAAGGACGAAAATTACAGAAGTAGAAATAAATGTATGAATGAAATAAAATATATATAAATAATCCAAAAAATAAATGGAAATTCTATATTTTACTTTTATTTTGTTAGTTATTTCTGTATTTATTTATTCATTTATTTTGACATTTTTTATGTATTTAGTTTATTTCCACATTTATCTATTATGTATTAATTTCTCTTTAATTTTTCTTTCTTCTTTAATTATTTGTATATTTATTTCTATGTTTATTAATGTCTTTCTGCGTGATTTATTTCTATCATTTATTTATGTATTAATGTATTTATAATTTTTTTTTCCTACATTTATTTTTACATTTTATATTATATTGTTTATAAATGTATTTATTTATTATGTATACATTTATCTACATATTTATTCATACATTTATTCATTTATTTCTGAATTACTTTTGACACCCTACAATATCAATAAAATAAATGTGAATATATATTTAAAAAATGTGCATTTATTTATATATTTTATATTTATTTACACATTCATTCATTTATCTATTATCCATTCATCCATATATTATTTATCTATTTATTTATTTATTCATTTATTTCTACTTTTAAATTCTCCGTTCCTCACCTCCTACCTGAAAACTGAGAGCTCTTCAAACACAAGAGAACCTGGATGACATAATGTTAGAAAACGCTTCATGTGAAGAAGACAGGAACAATTCATCACGCTTGTTATCGCGTGAAGCGGAGGAGCGTCGCCCTACCTGCCTGCATTTACATCCCCGTCAGAAACCCGAGGCCTCGTTATGTAAGAGCTTATCAGTGGGCGGATGGCGTTGGACTGGAAGCTGAAGCAGCTCTCCAGCATACTGAACTTCTCCTTTCTGGTGATAGCGGAGGGGCTTTAAAACCTTATATAACCTTCCCTTTCACACAGGGCCAAATATACCATACAATCACTGATGCCAGCACCCAAGGGCCTCCTCCCATTACTCCCATCCCCCAGCACCCAACCATTCTCCTTCCACCCTTTCTTCTTCTACTTCTCCTTCCTATTTTAATTTCATAATCCAGGCACTGGCAGCGGTGCGTGACGTGGGATAATGTTATCAGGGCCGGGCAGGACAGCGCTGATCCTATCCGGTTAATTGGAAGTTGTTTCCGAGTTTTTCGCGGTGCAGAGACCAGGATGGGAGCGACTCGTGGAAAACATGAGTCCGTCAGCGTCACATGTTTATGACAGGCAAAAGGGAAATGTGTTAGAGGGAGAGAAGAGAGAGGAGAGAAGAGCTTTACATGTGTGAGTTCAGTTCAGAGATGACAGGTCCATTAAAGGAATTACAACCAGTATGGAGAAATGTGTTACTGGATCCTGTAGTGGTGGGATGGAAAAAGCAACACTGAGCAAAAACTCATTACTCCTGTTGTGCTGATTTTTCATTTTTAGCTTTAAAGGAAAAGGCTGAATATAATGTAAATGTTTCTTATTGACAACAAAAACTCATTAAAAAAAAGTGCTATTTTGTCTCTAAATCCCATTGGTATCTACGGAAGACATGAATCTTTTATAAAAGAAAAAAATAGACCACAAATAGGAGTTACATTTTTTTTAAAGAAAAATAAACAGGAGGAAATGGTCCATTATTTGGGAACTATTTTCAGTGGTGGATGAGTCCACATTTTGGCGCTCTAGTGAGTACTTGATGCAGCAGGACAGCGTTTTTTTTTAAATCATTATCTTCTTTTTTAAATTTTCTTATTTATCTTAATGTTCATTCTAATTGTACAACGATTAGTAACTTACTATAAATCAAATACATGTGTAGGATTGCTACAAGTATTAAGAACATGATATGTTGCTGCAAAAAAGTATTTTTTTTAAATGTGTGGGCATCAGGCTTTGCTGACTTGTTTGTCTGTTTTTAACCTAGACTGTATGAAAGAAGCGGACATAGCCACGATGACATCTCCCATTGGTTCATCAAGTATGGCATTTTGGCTGTCCCTGTCTTGGTATTTTGAAGCCAGAAGTGACCAAATTAGGATGAGAGGGTGGAGCTCAGCAGGTGGAAATTACAGCCAGTGCAGCTAAAACTGTCATTAGCTTTCAAAAGTGTTGGCAACAACCGAATTCTGAACAAGGTATCACCAAAATGCATAAAAAACACAAGACCCACAAGGTAAATAACCAGTCATTCTCCAGTGATGTAACAATTTGCACTTCAACGATGGTCAGGGATCAAACCTCCGACCTTTCGATCATCAGGCGACCACTCTACCACTTCAATGGGACAAAAAGACGGTGTGATGATTTGAATGATGATTTGAATGATTCAGAACAAAACCTCATTATGAGAATGCTTACTGAGGTCATAAATCAAATGAAAAGTGGGGTCAATTTTCCACAGATATCTATACAATCTGAATTTTTTTTTGCAGCCAGTGGAGTCGCCCCCTGCTGGACATTATAAAGAATGTAGGTTTAAGGCACTTCTGCATTGGCCTTTTCAGGACGATGGATGTTGCAGTTTGGTTTTTGAGCTCTGAGACACAAAGAAATTAGATTAATCAGGCTTTGGATACCCGGCCTGAGACTCTGCATGTGATTAAAAACTTTGATAAAAAACAAGTTATGATGTATGCAACCTGGTTTTCCTGCAGAAAAATATAAACTGTACAGAACACCTTCAAAAATGGTCAGCTAAAATGTATGTATAGTTTACTAACTGAAGCTATAAAAAAAATCTATTTAAGAACATTCTCTATCGTCTTCGGCTCATTGCTGCAGATGTTATTAACCTAAAAGATTCCGCTCACTACTTCCAAAACCGCTGTGCAGATATGAGACTTTAACCCCACAAAGTGTTCACTCATTTTGCATTAACAGTTGCAGTGGTTGCTACAGGCCCACATCCTGCATCTCTGCTGCATTAGTGGTGTGATGTAATGTTCAACCACCCACCACCTCCGTGAATCTATCGTTGTCAAGTCAGACAAGTCTGAAAAATCAGCTGATATTAACTGCTCCGCCCCATTTAAATTTCAGAAACATGCTCCAGGTTTTAGTTTTTGCCAAAATGAAACTAAACTTCTGTTGAGTTCTCAAGTGTTGAGAAAGTAACACAAGATAAATCACAGATGAAAAGCTCTTGTCCCCTTTAACCAGTTTAAAGGACTGATGTTAAAAAAACAAAAGTCATTTGTAGTGGTCAGCACACACACACACACACACACACACACACAGAGACAGGCGCATGCATACGGGGCCTCCAGCGAGCCTTTCACCATGTGTTTGATGAGCTGAGCCTCGGGACACTCGACTGGACCTGAATGGTAAAATCAATAGCGAGCTGGATGAATGGAGGCCTGACAGGAGCAGGTTAGCATGACTCCACCAGGACTTCCTGTCTTCATTTATCTCTGTCCCCACTCAGCTTTGTGAGTCTATGAAGAGATAAAAAATTACAGTATCTTTAATGTACTAGTTGGAAAATTTAGTTTTCAGACATAATCCGCTGTTAATTATGTTTTCATTTTCATTGTGATATGTTTTGAAGAGCTTGATTAATAAAGTTTTCATCATGCTGTATTTAAGAAGACATGAAACTAACAATTGAGATCACACACTCATTATGAGAAATAAATCAAGTTAGAAGTAGGCTCATTTTCTCATAACCCCCCTTGCAAACGGTTCTTTCATTTTCCACCACCAAAGAGCCAGCTCCCAGCCAGGAAAACTGGTTCCACAGCTGCACCAACTCTTTGCTGGTCTTGAACCGTGAACCGCTATGTCAGTGGGCTGGGGGCGGGGTTATCAAATCGGTACCGTTCAGAGAAACTAAAATGTGTATCATTCATTTATTTGATTTGTTTAACTGCAATGTGATTGATACAGGTGAGCTAGTGTGCTACATTAACGGGGGATCAATAGCATGCTAACGTTAGTGGCCTATCGCTAGCGGGCTAGCGTTAGCTTACAATAAAGTCCAACATTAACATCTTTTGTTCAGTGTCAATAAGAATGTATTTGGCGTCCATAGTGATCAAAATGAGCAGCTCAGATATGTTGTAGAGACATGCAGTCTGCCTTTGTTATTATACATACCAAGAGGGTGGAGACATATACAGACTTTAGCAGTGACGTAATGACATGGCTCTAGAGCCTGTGAAAAAGTAAACCAGTTCAGAGCTGGTTCGCAAGTTGAACAACTGGAAATTAACCGGCTATGGTCGAAAAAGACTAGGTAAAGGGTAAAAGACTCCTTTCTGCAGCCAGTGAGTCGCCCCCTGCTGGCCATTAGAGAGAATGCATGTTTAAATCAAATCAAAATCAAATCAAATCAAAAAGAATGAGACAGTCTTATGGCTGTAGGAGCTAGCGTAAACTAGCTGTAGTTTAATGCCCTTCTGTCTTGTCTTTTCAGACCCAGAGGTTGCAGCTTGGTTTTCATTGGTTTTTGGAGAACAATGGAGCTCTGTGCCACAGAGGAATAAGATTCAACCGAACATCACACTTTTTAGTTATTCACAGCTGCTTTACTCGCTCAGTAAATATAGTCTGTGTGGACAAATATTTGTGAGTTTTCTTTTTCTTGAGTAAAACACGTCTCTCAGCTGAACAAAATAACTCATTCATGCTGCAAAAAGTCACCAAAGACAGAAAATAAATGTCAGAGACGTTGATGAATGAATTAATGACGAGCCGCCCGCCAACATTATTTATTCATGTGACTTCAGCATGATAAATTATTCCCTCAGCACAGACTGGAAGGCAGAGGAGGGCTACATGAATCCATTTCATTTTTCTTTCTTTGAAAGTGACCGACCCGCGGCCGCCTCAGATGTGCAAAAAGCTTCTGTGTAATTACGTCGCATTGACAAAGCTAATTTTAAATCTGCATATTTCATATTTTAATACTTGTGGTTTATTATAGCACTGACTTCCTGCAGGTTAGAAATTATGACGGATTATTACACCATTTATTCACATACGGTTCTATTTCTGCTCAGTCTTTATGATTCAGTATGTGGTCGAGACATGAAGAGTGATTACTATAAATGCAGTTTTAGTTAGAACTGAATGAAATATAGCCAGATCATTCTACTTATTTCCCTCTGTATGCCTTTCTTTCTTTGCCTGAATATTTGTCAGGTAATTTTTTTTATTTCTTTCACCTTTTGCTTTGCCTTTCGGTGTTCTGTTTGTTTGGTCGTACATCTGCTTTGTCCTCGGGACATGTGGAGGCTGCAGGACTCTGTGGGGGTGCAAGTGGGTGGATGCCTGCGCTTGTTTTCATGTTTCTCCTTCATGTTTTTGCAGCTCTGTTCAGTTGTTTAAGTTAAAAAAAAATTTTTTTAATATAACCAATCTCCAGAGTGATTAAACACAAACAAAAGTTATTTGAGCTGTATGTATATGTTTTCTAAAAGATAAATAAAACATATTTTCTAATCCTTTTTGACATAATTCAGTTGGAAACTTTTAAAGAGAGAATAGTTTATGTTAAAACTAACTCAAAGATGAACTTGCATTCTGGTTTAATTTACATTTCACATAGAATCTCAACTTTTTTAAAATCACGGTTGTACTCTGTAAACAGACAATTATGTCATAAGATATGTAGGTTCTCAGTCATAGTGATAGATATTTTTATAGTGATATTTTTGAGTGTTAAAAGTGGATGTTAACAGTGTTTCTGTGAAACCGTGCACTCAAAACCTAAAGGTTATTAAGTACGTAACATGTATATATACTCCTAAAAATGATGTTCCCCCACCACATTCTCAATTGCGTTTCAAGGAAAACTGATTTTCTCCTGGGTAATGGTCACAGCTTTAAACACATGGTTAATGTTATTAATTGAAACCAAACTATTGTTTGAGTTAAAATAAAAACACTTTTGTTACTTTCTTAAGCAAAATAATTCAAACACTGGTTTTAAACATGAACTGGCTGAAATCAAAACAGCTTCGCCCTACAAAGGCTGAAATTCTAAACATATTTGTGATACAGGAAAAAATAAGTTTACCTCGTAACATAGTAAACAGTTTTGTTGTTCAGGAACAACATTTTTAGAAGACCAAATTGGAAAAACAGATTAAAACCTGTAAAGCTGTTTTTGTTTTATTTTTCTTACGATTTGCTCTGATATCGTTTGATAACATTTTCTGAAAACGTTATTTAATTATTTATTCATTCATTCATGCATTAAATATTAAATAAAAAATATTATTATCATTATTATTATTACTATTACTATTACTATTATTATTATTATTATTATTATTAATAATAATAATAATAATAATGTTATTAATATCACTTTAAATTGTTTTGAGCATATTTATATAGGTTGACTGACTCTTATATTGCATATATAATTTAAAAACACATTAAACCGACATTAAATAGACATTAAATCTAAACTAACACACCTTTTCTCTCGTGATTTTTAGAGAGTGCAAATCGTGCAACGCCATCAATAACCTTGCCGTTTTTAACACTCCCACTCGCTGAACACTGATGACATCAAACCTTCAGGTGTGAAGAAAAATGTGACCTCATCAAACTCAGCGGCTGCAGGTTAATTTGTGCTGCGTTCACTCTGTGCAGTAAATCAGAGGGTCCGGTTTATACTCACACACAAAGAGAAGAGAGAGTGACTGGCTGGAGACTGTGTTCATGTTTATTCACGCTCTCTGTTGTTGTTTCTGTCTCTTCCTCCACATTCTTTCATCCTGCCAACAAATTCTTCTTCTACTGTATGAGTCTCTAGAGTCCTACTCTCATACGCTCTCTTATGGGTTCAGAATTAGATCTGAGATGCTGAAGCTCAAGGTAAATCTACCACGATAACTGTTTTTATTTTTGTTTTTTTAAACTATTATAACCGATTAAAAGCCTCTGGGATTAGTTTATCATGATGAAAAGATAAACTTGTATGATTTTTACTGAGGGTCTAATATCATTGGGGAAAAAACACTGAATACCGATATGGCTGTCGACATACTGGATGTTTGAGCTGGAATAAGAGTATATCTTTTCTTTGCAGGTTTTGCACTGATATGACTCTGCAGAGATACACAGAACGTTGCTGTCTTAACCGCTTTCCTTACAGCCACCAACCTGCAGGTTTTAAAAGTAAATTTTCACAAATTATTCACCAAAAATTCACCGTTTATCGTAGGAAGACACTGTAAAAACTGGCATTATTGTCGGAGTTTGAACTTTCCAACAGTCCTTGAACAGATCATAGGTTACCAAAGTTTCCGATAGAAATAGTGACCGAAGTGAAGCTTAAAATAGTGATATTTCTGTCAGAATCACTTTATTCTGCGTGTGTCATTTAAAACGTATCCAAAAATAAAGTGTTTGCATTAACCAGATCCTGTTAAAATCATTAAATTCCGCTCCTCAGTGTAAAGCCATGATTGATTCTGCTGAGACAAATGGTTACGTGACAAATATTCACTGAAAATGTATTTACACAGAGCAGAGAGGAGAGGACAGGAGAGGCTGGAAACATGACATCTGTTATTGCATACTTCAATATGTGGAAAATGTGGAAAACATTTGTGACACTTGTAGACACTTGGAAAAGTGTATAAATATATATATATATATATATATATATATATATATATATATATAGCATTTTATTCATTTTTTTTCAATTATTTATCAAATTATTCTGGAAAAGACATGTTTGAGTTGTCCTCACTTCTAGCCATGATTGTGCTGATTCCATAGAGCTGCAGGACTTATAGATTTATATATGTTTTATATATTGCAGAGAAATACAAGGACATGATGTAAAATGTAAAGAGAGAAAAAAAAAGCCCCGGAACTGTTTGTTGGGGCTCAGAGGGTTACAGAATATTTAACATAATCATAGACAATTAAACAACATTTTATTGGTTGAGTGCTCTGCTTTTCCCCTTTAGGACTCAATAACAAGCAAAATTAAGCATATTTTAAGAAATTTTCTGGGGTTTAGTTGCTGATTCTGGAGGAGAAACAATTGTCACATGAAGAGAAAGTGCGGCAGGTTCTCCGGTTGCAGCAGAAACAAACTGGAGGCAGCGTGTTGAATATTATGTAATTAATGGAGCAATTAGCTGCTACAGTACGGAGCGTTCACTCAGCCATCTGTTCAGATGACAAACAACGAAATCGATACGGCGCCGAGTCCCCGACGCTCTGCCGCCACCGCCCAGCCTGTCAACCATTAAACAAACCATTCAGAGTCATCTGAGCGATTCGTTTACACAAGCTGAGCCTGTTATTTTTTATCATCCTAACATGTAGTCATCACGGTTCTTTATCCTGCTTCACATCCACTCTGTTTATCTTTGTGCTAATTATTGGATTATAACCATGTTAGAGTGACACACAGGTGTCATTTCAACAGATTAACCAGGTAATCATAGTTACAATACGGCTCAGGTTGGAATTAACAAAACCTGAACAAAAGAGCTGCTTATTTGTCTTTTAAATGTCTCCGTTCTGACTGACTGAACTCAAAGGTTGCAGGCTGATTTACAGTCATGATTTATTAAGAAAACAGGTTTGCAATGCATTTTTAGTGTAAGCAAAACAGCTCGCATGTAGCATTAATAAAAACATTATGGACCAATGGCATACGTGCAATTATACCACATTCTGGGCTGATAACTTTGTGACTTGAATGCTGTATTTTTCCTCCGATCTGGACATTATCACACTATTGAATACCGCTATTTGGCTCGCTAAATTTTAGTTTCAATGTAATAAAATATTGTTTAAAAAGTAAAATAAATGCACATAAGTAGGGGCCTACTGTACTTTCAAGCTGGTGTTTATAAGCCTATTTAATGGGCGGTCGATGTTTTGTTATATTTAACTTTTCATTTCAGTTTCATTAGATTTAGGCACCAAAAAAAGTTGAAGTTTCATTCGGTTAAGGCTACAAAACGACTTCTCTGTTAGGGTTAAAAAGTTCCTGGTTAGTCATATAAAAGATAATTTAAAATTTTAAATATATGCATTTGAGTCGAGGCCTACTCTACCTATGATGGGTTGGTATCAGCCTGTGTTATCGGTGTTTCGTTACACTTCACTTTCAATTTTGTTAGGTTAAGAAAAAGCCTGGAGTTACATTCAGCTTAGGTTACAAAACTACTTCTCTACGTTTAGGACCTAAAGAATGCAAAAAGTACTTACCAGGACAACAATAATACCGGAAGTGACAGAGTTATGTTGGTTTTGTAAGAGAATGACGCAATGAAGTTAAGTTTCGTTACTTAAATTAAGGACATTTGCTCTTGGTTTCATTTGGGACATCTGGGTCTCCTGGGTGAAAGTTCTGTGTCCTCAGAGCCACTTTTCACGGTTTATACTACGTTCTTTTACTTCTACAAATGCGTTCACACATAACATAACATCAAAACATCACTTTAATAACTGTTTGAGTCAGTAGAGGACACTGCCAACCATAATTTTAATAAAGCAGCTTGTTGTATGAGCTGAAAACAACCTGCTGCACCTACTAGAAGGTGGAGTAGGCTCCTATTCACCTATACATATCAAATTGGCAGTTTTTACAGCTTATCTTACCATTCTCACAACAAAAACAGCAACATCTTTTCTCTGAGTATTATAAAGTGTCCTGCAGTGTTTTGGTGTCTGATTTTAAATTCACGGATCTGCTCCTCTAACTGGACTTCCTGGATCATTTGTCATGTGTTTTCATCCTCACCAGCATAGAGCCCTCCCGTGTTGTTTTGATGCAGGGCTGTTTTCTGCCTGAATGATCGCTCATAAATCTCTTTTGTCTTATTCAGCATATGACTTCAGTTTCCATCCTGTTTTATTTTTTTACCAGAAGCAAACAATTGTTTATGCACCCAAGTCGCCAGAATTAATTTCTGCAAACCTTGATCTGCAAAGCTTGTGCCAGAAAAAAAATGTAGGTAACAGCAACACTTTTATTGTTCGTTTTGTCTTTGTGCAGCAATATGATGTTTTGTCTGGAATAAACTGATTTTTATACCTTACCCTCTTTTTTTTTTTTTTTTTTACCTCAGATCAGTTCATTTGGTGCCAAATCTTAACCAAGATGTTCATATTTAATGTATTTTTGGTTAAAATATGTATAAATTTGATTTTCCCTTAACTTTAAATAATAACTTTGGTCCTATGGATGACTTTCGAAGGCGTTATGCATATGAAGACAAGTTCTTTCTTTCTTTTTTTGAAGCCTTAGCAGATGGAGAGAGCCGCGGTGACAGCCGTGGAGCCGACATGACAGAGAGATGATGCATTTGTTTGACATTTTTGCAGAGTAACGTGGAGGCGGCGCCAGCAGTCATTAATCAGACTCTGATCTTTGCAGCATTCAGCAGGAATATAAATCAAATGCATACAAAACATAATCAGCTTCATGCTAACGTCTTACATAGTGAGTGATGATGTAAAACATCAACCTATAGAGCAGGTTTCTGGTGTCAGACCTTCACAATAAAAGCGTGAGCTTCCATCAACAACAAGCAGTTTCTGGGCTTTTTTTGTTGTTGCTCTTTCTCACTGTTGCATTGATTTTTTACTGCAGTTTGTAAGTCTGTGTAAGAAAAGGGCAGAATTTAATGTTTTTCACAGGATCTGGTTAGTTTAGTTGGTTAATGGTTTATTTTTTGTGATTTTGACGAAATATCCCAATTTTAAGCTTCTTTTTGGTTAATTTTTTGCACAGAAATATGCATAACCAATTATCCATTCATGGACAGTCATAAATCAAAGTGTAAATGCATATTCTTTCTATAATAAATGCTGAAGCATACTTTCAGAGGGTTAAAATGAAATGAAAATCATAGATAAAAGATAATAAGTGCGCAAACATACTCTTTTTTATTATAATCACATGAGGCCTGCTTTGTTTTTCATTTCATGGATTGTTGTTCTTTTTTAAAGTATTATATTATTTCTGCCATATATACAGTATTGCTCTTTTATTGTATTTTATGTGTCTTTTGTCACCATCTTCACCTTTTAACTTGTCCCTGTAACCAAAAAACTAACAAATAAATAAATACATTTGCAGAAGTCCAGAAGAAACCAGCAGGTTCTGCGCAGTCTGACTCCTTATGCATCAACTGCATCCAATAAAACCTGCATCTACTTTTGTAAATCACGGCAGACAAACAACTTTCTAGCACGTTCTTTCTGGAAAATGTAAAAATAAAAAAGTATGTGATTCAGATTTAGAGAAAGTCAAACTAATGCCAACACCTCATCACTAAAATGACTAACAGAGTGTTTTGGAAGAGATGAATGAACGTCTTCACAACAGAAAGGAGAGCAATTTGCATGAAACATGTAGAAGACAAACAAACAAACAAGCGTTCATCGAACGCAAACAAACAGAGAAAAGAGCGAGCGGTGATGAAGTGGAATCAAACAGCCGGTGACATTTTCACAGTGAACTCATTCAGCCTGAAGACAAAAGAATCAAAGAGACAAAAGATCCTCCGACACGTTCACCTCTGACAGGCTCGCAGAGAAGACGCTCATTTGTTGACATTTAATTATCTGCTGATATTTTAATATTTGCATCGATCCAGAATGTCATTTCTCCATCTGTCCATCTGCTCATGCATGCAGCATTCCTCCCACCACTCATACTTCTGCCCTTTTCTGCACTTCATAAATGTATCTATCATTTTGATTATTCCTTCAGCAATCATCATCCATCCATTCCTCCATCACTGCACAAAGCCAGACAACTTTTCCTCCGAGCATCTATCAGTGACACAATCTGGATCTCCACAATCCCCTGTAAATCCCCAAAGGCTGTCAAATCATCAAGTGCTTTAGGGCTCTCTTGCAGACATTTGGAGACCTTTATGCACACTTTCCGTAAGACTGAGTTCTGCAGAATTTGACTGAGGGAATTATACACAATAAGGCCCATCGTATCGGCGTACATACTTTCCAATATGTGCCGTTATGAAAACTTTTTTTACACAATATATAATGCAGAAAATGTTGCTTGGCCAACAAGATCTCCAACCTAAATGACAGAATAGACCATTCGTCAACACCACCCATAGACTCATATGAGCATTTGGTGGCTCATGGTAGAGAGCGGAGTGTTCTAAAAATAGCACACACATCATTTTACATACACGTACGGTTCACTGTTGTAAAAAAAAAGCTGCAGTTTCTGTGAATTTAGGCTATAGAACTGGAACTGAACAGTAACAATGTTTATTTAGAGATTTATTTCATACGTATTTATTCTTTATTTTCTCAGTTATCATTTATAGAATTGGCTGACAATGTAATACATTCTTAGTATGATATATAATAATGTATAACAATGGACGTTGTGGCTGGGGAGAGGGGTGCCTGGAATGCCCTGCTTAACCTGCTGCCCCCGCGACCCGGCCCCGGATAAACGGACGAGAATGGATGGATGTTAAATATTATTTGATAAAGTTTTATGTTTGAGAAAGTAGCTCTCTGTGTACATTTTTGAGTGGTGAAAAATCAGTGCACACATAAAAAAGTCTGTTATCGATAAATCTCCCCCTCTAAAATCAGTATCGACTTTGGCATCTACGATCCCAGAAAAATGAAATTAAACTATGAAATCAGAGGAATTAAAGAACAAGCTCTATCATACACTGAGTTTATATTTAGAGTTTTTTAAAACTGTGTGGGGTGGCTGTGGCTCAGTTGGTAGAGCGGTCACCCATTGAACGGAAGGTTGGTGGATCGATCCCTGACCATGGCAGCCTACATGTCGAAGTATCCTTGAGACAGATACTGAACCCCAAATTGCTCCTGATGCTGCGTTCAACGGTGTGTGAATGAATTCCCAATGGTGGCAGGTGGTACCAGTGTGCCCTGGTAGCCTCGTCCACCAGTATGAATGTGTGTGTGAACGGGTGAATGAGTGTAGTGTGTAGTGTAAAGCGCTTTGGATAAAAGCTATACTGTAAATGTACTATATACTGTAAGTGCACTCCATTTACCATTTAGAAATGTTGTCTCATGATGCTGCTTCGACAAAAACAAGTAAATTGATTATTTAACAAGGGCAAGGCTGCTTTTTAAAAAATATTTCTAGGCATAACTTCCAACAACTAGACACAAAACCACTACAGGGGGTGAAAGACACACAAGTCAGGGAAAGTTAAAAAAAAAAAAAAAAAAGGTCAAATTTAGCACATTAATCCGTCAATAATTTGTCACTGTCATTAATATGCCATCTATTCATTTAGCTCTTTACTCCATCATCTATCTCTGCAGCTGTTTTGTTCTCCACTTAATCATCCAATCCCTCCATCTATCATCCACTCTTCTCTTAATTCATCCATCTATCCATTAACCAGTTCATCCATCTAGTTCTCATATTTCTCAAAGTACTTCTAATTTTATTTATCCATCAATCAGCCTGTTTCTTCATCCATCATCCATCAGTTCACCTCCACCGACTGATCCATCACTCCATCAGTCTGCAGAATCTATCATGCACTCATTAATTTGTCCTTTAATTCAGCACCTATTGAATAATTTGCTTCTCCTCATCCATCCACCAGATGTTTACAGCTGTAATGTCAACCACTTTTCCTTAATCTATACATTAAACAGTTAATTTATTAACCGATAACCCATTGGAGTTTTTTAATCCTCTTCATTCTGCCCGTATATACCACTTAAACAATATTTACCATGCCATGTTGGTATCATTTCTTTCAGCAGAACCTCACCAATATGACCTGATGATTATTTATTCACTTTGACTTACTGGATCAACATTTTCAACCCCCCAAAAAACATTTGTTGGTTACAAATATAACATATAAGAGGTAAATGAGGAAAACATCTAGTTCTTTTTTTTATACTAAATATATTTGACCTTATCTCCGCTTTTACCTGGCTTATCATCATCAAACAAAAACTGACATGAAGTTTGAAGCCAGAACTTTAGAGGGACACTGACGGCAGGAAACACACTGCTGAAGATTTTATGCTGGGACGTCATGAAGCAGTCATGTGATTTGAACATACCAACGTTATCAGCCACTCCAGAGGGTGTATTTTTTTTATCAGTTATTACTGAGATATGGTAGTTATGCATCACAGAACTATTATTTAACCAAGAATAACTAAGTTTATCAACTAAGAATTAAATATCTAAGAAAGAAATGTAAAGTGGGATGCCATTGGTATCAACTGAGGAGTTATTTTATGCAGTTTAAGCAAATAAATGAGTGAATTTTTCGAGGGAAGACGACAGAAACATCCAACGACGACAGCAGAATCTGCTGTCACTGAAAATCACTGAAAAACACAAATACACAGAAATGGAGCCAACGATGCCACGCAGCCATACTCCATTGACTCTGGCTACTTTTCTCGCTTTATATATTATATGTAGCTGCAGACCTCGCCCCCTCCTCCCCTCGGGCGGTGGAGGAGGAGGAGGACGGAGGGGGAGGAAGAAGAAGGCTATATATCACCAATGAGGCATTGGTCCATTTGTCTTGCGGTTGGGTGGCTGAAGGAAGAGAAAGAGAGAAAGAATGAAAGGATAGGAGGAGGAGGGGGCGGATGTAAAGAGAAAGGGAGGGTAACGAAGAGAAATGAGGACAGAGGATGGGAGCGCAGAGGGGGGGAAGGTAGGAAGGAAGGATGGAGAGAGGAGGAAGATGAAGAAAAAAAGAGGAGAGGAGAGGAGAGGAGAGGAGAGGAGAGGAGAGGATGTAAAAGTGAACGGGGAAAGGTTGTAGAGGAGAAGAACTGTAATAAATTATTCTGTAGTCATTTCATTTTACTTAACATATTTAATAAAATGTATTAAATATAAATGCGTACCTGATTTTGAGGCAGTTGTTTAAGTAACTTTAATATAAAAATGTTTGAGATAGAATCTGCTTATTTTGATCACATTAAATATAATCTTTATGTGTTTGTAATTCTAAATCAAGAGAATTTTGAATGAATCCAACACAATATATTTAGTCTGTTTTTACACTTCCTGTTAAGTTGTTACTAACTCAACTTGTAACGTAATTAGATTTAATAAATAATATTGCGTGCAATCTGTTGCCTGATGTGTTGTAAAAGAAAGAGAGGGAGGTGAGGAAAATAAGAGACGACAATGATAGAGTGAGAGACAGGAAAGGATATTTGGCAGAGGGAGGGAGGGAAGGATGGAGGAGATATGGAGGTGTAAAAGAGACAAAGAGTGAAAAGAAGGTGAGAGAAGGAGGAGAGGAGGTGAAATGGGTCAGCAGGAAGAAGTGACAGAGAGGAGATTGTGCATCTTAAAGTCACATGTTTCCTCTGTTAGAGCTACAATTCAAGAGTGACATGAATGAAATTTGAGTCTTAGATGAGCCAAACACTGGATCACTGCTGCCAAATAGATTTGTAGAGCGAGAGGAGTTATTTTGGGCATCCAAGGGAAAAAAATCCACTTAAATGGCACGAGAACCACACAGAAACTGTGTTGGAAAATAACTGGAACATTTCAGAGAGAAAACTCTACTATATTTCTAAACTAAAAAAAACACAAAAAAATAACCAATCAAAGCCTCAACATGAAACATGCTAAATGGGGTAAATATATAGAGCTTATTACAGGAAAATCATTTAATAAATTCATCTTGGTTTGGTGATTTTTTTCTTGTTTTTGTTATTTATTATTATGATTAAACCCGTGTTGGTTTTTCTTTTTTAAATGTATTTATTAGTTTGTTTTTGTTTGTTATTTTTACCCTAAGCAATGTTTTTGTCCTTTTATTTTCTCTGTTCTAAGCGTATATACTGTCTATTAACTTGGGTGAACTGACCCTATAATTACCTGGCAGTAATTCAGTACTCCATTCTGAACACGTTCATGTGTCAGACCACATGATGGACGGTGATGGACGATGTTCCTGTTTCACGTTATGGTGAGGCAACTCGCTCTCTGGCATTTTGACACGTTGACAGCCCCACAGGTGCTAATTCTATCTGTAGCCACCTGCTAACAGCTGCCAAAAGCTCCTTCACTGTCCTGGTCAGCACGTGAAACCTCCCCGAGGACAAACATCTGTTCTCAAGACCTGCAGGCGGCTCAGCTGGAGTTTAGTTATTAATGTTCAGCGAAGGGAAACTGATTTTCAGTGAATACTTGTCATGTGACCGTTCATCTCTGCAGAATCGACAATGGCTTTGCAGTGTCGCTGAGGAGCAGAAGGTAATGATTTTAACAGAATCTGGTTATTGCAAACACTTTTTAAAAAAAGGAAAATACTTTTCAAGCTTGCTGCAGGTTTGGGCTTTGGAAGGTTAATGATGGGTTATAACACAGACTAGTTGAGCATTAAGAACACCACCGTCACCCCCTGATACCACACGACACATGTGTCGTAAGCTTGAAAAGTATGTTTTCCTTTTTTAAAAAGAGTTTGCAATAACCAGATTCTGTTAAAATCATTCTGCTCCTCAGCGACACTGCAAAGCTAAGTTTCCGTGAGCAGAAGTAACCAAAATGAAGCTTAATATTGTGATACTTCTTCAAAAAAAATTTTTTTTAAATCTGTCAAAAATAAAGCGTTTGCACTAACCAGATCCTGTTAAAAACATTAAATTCTGCTCCTCAGCGACACTGCAAAGCCATGATCGATTCTGCTGAGACGAACGGTCACAAGACAAATATTCACTGAAAATCGGTTCACACAGAGCAGAGTGGAGAGGACAGGAGAGGCTATAAGTAGGGGTCATAAAAATGTAAATATTTTAACATTTTCGGCACCTGGATGGCATGGTTCCTACCACTTCTAGCCATTACTGGTTGATTCATTGAGTTTCAAAATTGAAAAAAAATTAATTTAAAGTCTAAAGCAAGTGCAAACTGTTAACAGCACACAGAAGAACAAAATTCAGATGCAGCACAAACACTGCAGTGAGAAAAAATGCAAAACTGTGAAGAAGAGACAAAAAGTCAGCAGCGGGGGCTGGAGCAGGACTGCTTCAGGACATAAAACTGCTACAATTTATTCTCTTAACAATTTTTTTACACATCGGAAAATTCACAAAGCTTGTTTGTTTTTCGCTAAAATGCAATGAACATGATGTATTGATGATGTACACGCGTGTGTCCATCAGCGGGAGGAGAAACAAGATGAAACGATGAATTAGTAATCACAAGCTGTGCAGCTCAGTGTTTGTTCTTCTGCTGCTGTTGCAGAAGACAGAAATCCTCTGAGAGACAAATGCTACATAATGCATGGAGAGCTGAGTGGTTTGACTTCAGTCGGACCGTCTGCTCCGCTGTGTGAGACAGATTTGGGTTAAAGGGGCTTTAACAGAGTCACGGCGGACACGGTGGACTTCTGTAGCAGCGGCGAGGTCACGACACCTTCGGTCCAAACAAGTCACACTGAGGGAAACTGGACATTATTACCCTTCTGGAAAGTCTGTTTTCTTTTAAAAAATCGACAAAAATACATAATTTACTGTAGAAAGAAACTGTATAAACAGGCATTAACATCAGAAGTTGAACTTTCTGAAGGTCATTAAACAAATACTACGAATGGTCCATGGAAAAAGTGACTATAACAAAGCTTAAAATAGTGATATTTCATGATATCTATGTCAGAATCTCTTTATTCTATATGTGTCATTTAAAACGTGTCCAAAAATAGAGCGTCCTGCTCCTCAGCGACACTGTGAAGCCATGATTGATTCTGCTGAGACAAACGGTCACGTGACAAATATTCACTGAAAATCTGTTTACACAGAGCAGAGGGGAGAGGACAGGACAGGCTGGAAACATGACAATAGCTCACTATGCAGAATATGTGGGGACCATTTTTTTCCCCAATATCTATGACACTTGTGGGGAAACTTTGGAATATAAACTTAATTTTATTCCAATTTTAAAAAATATATATTTATCAGAGAAATTCAACTTTCTGTTTTTCTTTTTTTATGATTTCTGTCATTATAACTGTGTTTTTCTGCACAAAGACATGTTTGAGTTGTTCCCACTTCTAGCCATGAATGAGCTGAGTCTATAGAGCTGCAGGACTTATAGATTTTATATTTATTTTATGAATTGCTGTGAAATATGTGACACAGTGAGTAAATGTAAAAAGAGCAACAACAAAAAAACGCCCTGAAGCTGCTTGTTGGGGGTAGAGCGTTAAAGTCACATATGTTGAATTTAAAAAAGAAGCGTTCTTTACCCAAAGCTAAGCTGAAAGCGTTGAAAATGTTCAGGATGATGATATTCAGAAACAGAGAGGTAACATTTAGTGGTATGTAAATGTGACAGGTTGTTGGTGAATGTAAATGCTGTTTGTTTCTTCCTTCAGCTCTCTCTCTCTATATATATTTTTTTTCCTTTCGGTATAAGCGAGCTCGCTGAGCCTCTCCTTCACTCCATCAGGGTTAAGAGGGCTGTGGTAAGTGGCCAGCAGCATGCTGGGAGGGTGGGCGGCGATGCTGTGTGGGTGGGAGGTTTTGCTACGCCTGCCAACTGCTCGAGTACAGTGATGAATGTTGCTGCGAGATCGAGAGCTGCACTGTGAAAAAACAAAACAACTCTCAGCAGAAAAACAAAAGAGGAGAGAACACTGTAACATTTTAAACTTCTCTATTCATTGGCTGGAGAGTTACAACTACTGACTGTTTTCACTCTTATCTTACCGGTCATTATATTTGATGGGTTTGCTCGAAATATTGTGAAGATATTTGAATGACTTTCTATACTTTTTCATACAGAATCCATGCAGCCCTTATGATAAATTACAGTACTTTGTTGATCTTCTGACTTTTATTTAGCAGCATCATTAGAGCCAAATTTCAGCTTGGTCCAGCAATATGATTTATGAAAATATATTCCCATCAGACTCAGCTGAAGTTTGTATTTAGCAGAACTTATCCGAGCCCGACCCGTACCCGTTTTTGTTCTACTTCGTATCAAAGCAATCTCTTTAGATTACAATAAAATCATTTTATCCTTGGATTTAATAGTTATGAAATAGATTATTCAAAATGTGTTTTTATAAATGTATTTTTTTTATTTTCTGTCCAAAAAGCCAACAATATCAACCTTACAATTACATAAAACACCAACATTTTGTGTCATTTTTGTCAATTTTGGCCAATGTCTATTCAGCTCCTGTAAATTACTTTCAACGAGCGCATTGTTAGTAAAATTGTCCTCGGCAGATCAGAACAATAAAAAGTGTGTTTTTGTGTGTCGGGGTGGAGGGGTGGAGGGCTGCTGTGGGTGGAGGGAGGATATAATCAAGTTACACTCAATATAGCTCGTCCTCTTCGACAAAGTGGATGTGACAGCAGGAACAATGGATGATTAGCATTGAACACAGAGCTGTGGAGCTCCCAGTGGGTCGCTCACTGGCCCACACTGACACGAGATCTGCAGAGAGTTCAAAACAACAACGTTAATTTCACTGGATATGTTGTACATTTTGTATATTATTCCTGCATCCTTGCTCTATGTTTTGCATACAATTTAACTGCATCTTACTGTATATTTGTATGCTTTTTAAGTGCATCGTAACTAGATATTTTATATTATTTTACTATATCTTAACTGGATTTTTATTTTATTTTTTTTTTTTACGAACCTGGTTATTTATCATATATTTTATAGGATTTTATTGCATCTCAACTGGTTACTTTTTTCTTTATTTCACATATATTTTACATGGTTGATTTGCATATATTTTTATATTATTTTACTGCACCTTAACTGAATATTTTTTATATTATTTTATTGTACTTAAAGTTATTTTGTATTTTATTTTACTGAATCTTAACTGAATATCTAGCATATATTGCAAGCTCTTCTGTATTTTACCTGATTATTTTGCATATATTTTATAATATTCTACTGCATCTTAACTAGATATTTTGTATATTATTTTACTGCATTTTAATTTAATATCTTGCACAATTTTTTATATATTTTTGTTACATCTTAACTGGATATTTTGCATGTCTTATATGCACTTTAACTGAATTTTAACTTGTTATTTTGCAGATTTTTTATTTTTCCTCAATCTTAACTGGTTAAGATTAGTGTGTTACTGAGTGTATTACTGCATGCTGTAGGAAGTCTTTGTACGATGTGGGCAATTGGGTTCTGCAGTATTTTTGTTGTTTGCACAAGCCTGCACATCTCTGTATTTGTATCAAAGTTGCAGTGAGTTAATTTACACGTGCCAGAGACAGAAAATAAATATAATCAATAGTCAAATAAATAGTCAATGTTTTTATGCTAAAATCCACAGAAAAAGCAAAATAAGGCGTTTGTGTCAGCATGAATCCTCTCATAGGAGCAAAACTGCCAACCCTCGACACTGAAAAATCAAGAAGTGGCAAAATCTGCAGTTCCTCAAATGGCCACTGCCTCCAAATGTGAGTCAATTTCCATAAACCTCTATGTTAAAATGCCTTTAACCCTTAATAGGGCACTCATTGAAATACTTGCAAATTCCAGATTTCAACCCTAGAGAATATTGGAGGATATTACATACTGCCAGAATGTATAAATGTGAAAAAAGTAGCTTTTTTCTCATAAATCTGTGACTTTTTTCCACGCAGATTTGCCACTTTAAATCTCTTAAATCTGTGACTTTTTTTCTTGTAGATCTGCCACTTTAATCTAGTAAATTTGCAACTTTTTTCTCTAAATATTTTTATTTTTTATTTTGGATATCCGCTGTAGTTACCACATACGGTTCTTTTGCACGAAAAAGGGTTAAAGGCCTTAATACATGCCAGCAGCAGCAGCAGCAGCAGCAGCAGCAGCGCAGAGTATTTCATTTGCTCTCCATCTGTAACTATTCTATTGTCCAGTCAATAACTGTAATCCATGACCCGGTTGTGTTTCAGGGCTCGTACAGTGAAGTGAGACGCTGCTGTCACACTGCCAACATGCTGAACAGTGTATCGGGGCCAAGATTTGCCCCATTTCCTGTTAGTGACTGGCAGCGTGAGGAGCTCTGTGATAAATGAAGTGACAGCCGGGTGTTAAACAGGACATCAGAGCTGCAGCGCAGGGCCCGAATATACAGCGACACACAAAGAGCATTAAAACGTGCAGCCGATTAAAACTGTAAATGAAGAACTCAGCGCAGCGTTTCAGCAGGAGCGATTTCTTTGTGTTTCTTCTCTGAATACATTGAAGGTATTTAGTTGGAATTAAGTGAATTGGCTCTGCTTCAAGGCGCCGGCGGCCGTGTGGGCCGGCCACAAGTTATTTAACTTAGCACTGGAACCTGCTGTGCAGTTAATTAGCTGGGGATTCTGGATGGTGGGATTCATTACATGGCTGACTGAACAATAAATCCGTGTGTTTTCTGAGGGGTGACATGAGGGGCTCGCTGGAGCAGAGGTCCAACAGTAGAGACAGAGCTCTGTCCGGAGACCTGCAAAATTATGATGTGTTTCTGAATTTTAAGGACAAAAACTAAGATTTTTTTCTCATTTAGGATGATAGTTTTACGGTCGATTCTGGTGAAACCTCAGCTCCCTCTCATCCAGTTCGTCATTTAAAAAAACATAGAAAAAATAAATTAACTGAGCTTCAAACATTTGACTTGGATTTTAAGATTTTAAGTGTGACAGCAAGCTGTGCATGGTCATCATACATGGAAGTTTTGCTTAATTTCACTGGAATCTGCAGATGGAGGGAAGCCATATGCTGTTAATCTGTATCCCTACACTGCACTGGTGTGGTGTCGGTTGAAACATGGCAAAGTTTCCGATCATCTCTCCATCATCCTCCTCCTGATCCAGGGATGGGCAACTTAAATGCTGGAGGGGGCCACGATTTTTTCATCGACACTACCACAGGACCTCATATAGGGCCGTGCACTTAACCAGATATGATGAAACTGCAATTTTAAATATGTTTACAGTGAAGTAACTTAACATATTTCATGCTCAAATGCATGTTTAACAGTATAAATAGGAATACAAAAGGTTTGAAGCAAATAAAAAATAACCACTTACTGTGATTTCTTTTTTTTTCAGTGCAAGAACAGCAGACCAACATTAATTGCAAGAAGTAATTTTGTGCATTTTTACACTGCATTTTTAGGATTTCATGCTCAAATGCATATACTTGTACTGAGGGCCACTTCAAGTGACGGTGCGGGCCGTATGCGGCCCCCGGGCCTTCAGTTGCCCATCCCTGTCCTGATCTAACAACAGAGGGAGGTGTGTGTGCTGTCACTCCAAGCTCGCGCAACCATCCAATCAAATGCAAAGAGTTTGATTTAAATTCCTCTTTTAACTGCTCTTCTTCAACAACAGAATATGCTGTCTTATAAATATAAAACATTTTCAGAATAATAAACACAAAACTGTGAACAGATATATTCCATTTCAATAGGAAATACTTCACAGTACAGAGCCTAAGGATGCTTTGTTTTCTCTGAGACTATAATAGTTTTGGGACAAAACTGAAGCTCTGTGGCAAAGAGGAAGTGGATCTATCAGACTCTGATTCACACAGTTCTTATCAGTGGATCAGACAAGAAGAAAAATATACATTATCACCAGCATTATCCTGTAATATTTACATGTTCTACACTGTCTGTCTCACCCCCACATCAGAGACATCAAGCTAAACTTCACATTTAACTCCCAGCAGTAAAAATGCCGCCTCCTCCTCCTCCTGCTCCTCCTCCTCCTCCTGCTCCTCCTGAACTCCCTCACTGCGTCTCCCTCCCTGCTGCTGCACAAGCTGCTTTCCCTCCCAGGTCAGCCAGAACGTCAGCGTTTGGCGAGCGCTGACGCCGTGATCCACGGCAACAGGTGCCAAAGGGTCGTTACCGCAGCAACAGTGGCACTTTGCATCAGATGCAGGGTGCCGTCAAAGAGACAACACGCAGGTTTAACTAAGTTTCAGAAGCAGAGACAGATAAAACAACAACCCCTTACAAATAATGATTCTACTGCTGCAGGTATCAGTGGTATTTTTTTAGCCTATGTGTCTGAAATTTCTCCTCCAAATCTAGTTAATATTGTTTTGTTTTTCAAACAAACAATTTCTATGAGTTATTTGATACTACATGACATTTTTGATAATTTTGTGCAAGTATTTTAAGTCCAGACAACATTTTGTCAAATCTCCAATAACAGATACAGTATCTAAATTCAAATCCAGATACATTTAGGTGCAAAAAAATCTAATAAAAAGCTTAATTATGTCAATACCTGATGGGATTTGAGATTTAATCCAAAGCATCCCACCCCTTTTTGTCTCTCCACACGGACTGTTTACCTGCAAGCAACTAAAACCTGTTTAAAAGTTATTGGTCAATACTGCTCGGACTAGAAACGGAAACCAGAACACTTCTGACACCAGAATCTTGTCTAGTTGCCAAACGATTCTTTATTAAAACACAGATATCAGGGTTTTCTTACCAATAACAGAATAAGGCTGTAAAGTAAAATTAAAATGAATGTAGAGAGCATCAGAACTGACTAAATTACTTTTTACAGGCCACTGGCATTGGGGGAGAGGCGGGGTACACCCTGGACAGGTCGCCAGACTATTGCAGGGCTGACACATAGAGACAGACAATCATTCACACCTACGGGCAATTTAGAGTCACCAATTAAACCTAAGTGAATGTTTTTGGACTGTGGGAGGAAGCCCGAGTACCCGGTGAGAACCCACACTGACAAGGGGAGAACATACAAACTCCACACAGAAGAACCGCAGGCGGGAGGCGAACCGGTGACTTTTTGAGCCTTTGAGGAATTAGCCATACATTTTGAGCAAGTGACACACTTTTGCAGGCTATCAACTAGGTTTTGCAGTTTGTACTAATTGTTTTGAGAAATGCATTAACTGTTGTGCAAATGTAAATAGTGATGTGAGAAATGCACCGAAGCGACTTGGAAAAACTGTAAAGTGCAACACACAACGGCCACCTTACACAGTCATGATGCACTGTACGCTGCAGACAGGACAAGCGCTCAATGTTAGATTAAACACTATTGCACCAAGTTTTAACACTGATTTGTGTTAAAAAACTGTCACTGTTAGAAAAGAGAAAAGATCGAGTCAGAAGTAATCAGAGAGATGTCCCATTATCTGACCTTTAGCTCACAGAAGTCCATTAAAACGTCTGAGTGCTCATTAAAAAGCAATAAATGTCACAATATTTTATTATGACTCATCTAATGGGAAACAAAAGAGAAATCCATCACAGGTGAGAGACACATAACGAGCCAGAGAGGCGTCTGTGACTCAGAGGGATTTTAGGATGAGTCATCGGTTCAGAAACGCTTCGTCAGCTGCAAAGAGAGACAGACAGAGAGACAGACAGAGAGACAGACAGAGAGACAGACTGACGGACAGACAGACAGACAGACAGAGATATAAGACATGTAATAAAAAATACTGATAGATTCTAAGAGTTATAAATTTGTTTGACACAAGCAACTTAACCCCCTGGGGTCTGAGCCTATTTTGTCCATTCTTGAATATTTTTTATTTTGCCCTTCATGTACCACATAAAAAATGTTTACTATACCCATATTTGGTATCCATTTTTTCTTCACCTTCATGATCTGACAATTATTTTCTCACTTTCACCTACTTGATCAACATATTGAGCCCAAAAATCATGAAATCCGAGTTGAAATATTAGACTATTTACTACAATAAGTACCACAATTATGCTCAATGAACTGTTTTGGAACTTGAAAATGTAAACATAGGATACAATAAACATATAAAAATGTAAAAATTTAAATATAATAAAACAATATACAAAAAAGTCCCATAAAAACATGTATATTTATAAATATACATGTTTTTATTTCTATAAATAGGCTTTTTTCCCCTTGTTAGCTGCAACTCTTCAAAACAAACTGTGCGAAATTACACAGAGAGCTACACTCAAATATTACTATCAAATTAAAACTATCATATCTTTGGTTTTACATGACCTAGTAACGTCAAACAAAAACTGGGAGAAAGTTTAATGTCTGTACTTTGGAGTGAAGTTGATAGCAGCGCTCCATGTGACCTTGTTTTTTTGTTAAACGTCACATGATCTGATCAGGACGCCACCATCATAGACCCCAGAGGGTTAAACAAAACCAAAAAAACAAGAGCATTGTTCTCAAGAAATTAAATTTCTCCTGTTCGAGGAACTCAAAGACAATCCTGTATTTCCTGTAAATAATTCGTAAATTTTCACCGAACAAAAAATTAAAGAATAACGCATGTAAAATAAACTTCAGCGGTCTAATATTGTAGTTTATGGAGACATTTCCTCCACACTCCTACTGATGTTAAATAGTTCCTCCTGTCATGTAATCTGATGCTCTCCATCTGTGAGCTGTGATTCTTCCTTCCTGAGAAACACAATACGCTGACAGCTCTGTTACCCTGCTTGACCTCCATCAGAGGAAACTAATCAACTAAAAACTGTCAGAGGAGAGAGGACTCATTCTCCCATCAGGCTTTGCACCTCCTGAGTCTATCTGCCGTGTCATAATTTCTGTTTAATTGATGAGATTTTTAATTATTTACAGCGTCATGCGCAGACTGCCAGACTGAAAGGTGACAAATAAATAAAACAGTGACTCTGTTTTCACATGTAGACACAATATTTTTATGTTTTCAGTCTCAAACATTCAGGTGACGTCTCCACAGACTGAGGGTGCAGTGAAAGGTCTCGCAGCATGAGAACTGAGAGATTCATCTAAATAAAGAGCTGTGAGGAGACTAATTGAAGGTATTTCAGCGCACAGTCGGTTATAAATAATGCATCTTTTATGAATTCCCTCTGACGTACAGTCGCTCCTTGTGGCGAGGCTCCTGTGGAGCGAAGGCATGACGGCACACACACACACACACACACACACACACACACACACACACACACACACACACAAACACACCACAGTCTCATATGATCAGCATGCAAACCTTCAACTTCAGAGCATCAGCCATGTGTTTTTGTGTGAAAACATGTTTCTGATTCTGCACAAATGACTACATGGGGTTCAGGTTTAGTTCCTCTAATTACCATCAGATGTTGATTCCAAGAAAAAACTCTCCGGGAGCTGAAGGGAACAGAAAAAATTGAAAATGTGTCTCTTAAAAATCCTAATGTGATGACTTTTTCTTTCATTGGAGGCATAGAAAATATGTTACTTTTCAAGATATAAAAAAAAGAAAATGTCACACAACTAAAATGTTTAATACAATATTAAACATAATATTAAGCAAATTTTATTTTAAATTAAATAAAATACAATAAAATTCAATAAAATAAAATACAACAAAATACATAACCTTAATTAATTAATACCTAAATAATACCTTAATAATTACCTAAACTCTGAATACGTGTTTATTAATTATTTTAGAAGAATGTAGCAGTGTTGGGGAAGTGCACACTAACATGAGCTGATCTTATTTATTTTGATATAATTTAAAAAATATATTTTATATTATCACAATTATTTTTAAAATTATTTATTTTTATATTATTTTTAAATGTGTTAGTTTTACAGTAAATATAATACATTTTTACTTTATATATATATTTTTTTTAACTTGCTTTTCAGTAAATTTTAAGAGTTAATTTGCAAAAAACTCAAACTTTTTTAATTTAGTAAATCCTATATGTTTTCATTGTGCAATCAAGAGAAAACCAATGAAAAATGGTGCTGGTTTATTCATTTATTTAATTTTTTAACAGCTTTAATCTGTTTTTGCAAATTAAAATCCACTTTATTAAGTTCAGTGGATACATAATGTCTCCAAATTCCATAAGTAACTGTTCTTAATACCTGTGATCTCAATATAGACCAAAATAATCCCAATTATTTTTACAATAATCAAGCCAACTGACACAACATTGGAACCTCCAGCCGCTCTCAAATGTACCTTACAGGAAACTCAAAATGTTGCGTAAGTCAGTCAAGCTTGAGCCTCTGCAGTGAAAACAAACCCTGTCTGGGCCTTTAAGATTATTTTGGGGGTGATTTATGCTTGATTGACAGGTGTCTCAGCCTATTACAGTCAGCCTCACCTCCGTCCCCTTTCACCAAAACAGGACTTTCTGGCTCCAGTAAGTGACAAATCCAAACTCCTACATGCAAAAACGACCCTTTGGCTCTTTGTCTGTCTTTTAAGAGCGTTTCAAGAAGTCAGCATGAGGCAGATGCTGCTCAGCGTATGGCTCGTCCTGTATAGAGAGATGTGCTGGATGACTGACCAGAGCTAATAGCGTATCAGTGCAGCGATGGCCCACATGCACAGAGGTCTGTTTACAGCAGCAGCAGGGTGACAGACGGATCCTTCTGTGCAGCTGTCACTCAAACCTCTCACTGCTCAGGAGCACAAAACTCCATGTTTATTCATCTGCTTCCACATTTCATCCTCAGAGAAATGATGCAGAGCTGATAATGGAAACTTATTATTTTTTTCACTGTCACAGTGAGCATGAGGTCAGAGCAGCGACACCAGCCGATAATGCTTGTTATCTGCTTTTGGTTGCTGCTATGTTGAAGTGTTATTAGTTATACCTGCATGTGTGTGTTTTTTTGTTGAATTCTCATGACAAACAAGGGTCTGCAATCAGCCAACAAGCAAAAGAAAAAGAAAAAGCGGTTTGATTGCAGCTATATACACCACCAGCAGCACAACAAGTGGAACATTAGTGTTAGTTTTAAAGTCAACTATATTCTGACCTGCTGACAAAAATGCCAGAAAATGCCCTGCCAAAAATCAGAGAAATTCTTATTTCCAGAGGAGGGACAGTTAACAAAGTCAAAGCCACAAGGTAGGTAATGATAAAAATGGAGAAAGAAAATACAGTATATCTGTGGAACTACAACATCTTTCCATCAACATGAAACCGGTTCAATTCCACTCTGCACAACTCATTTTGAAACACTGGAAGCATTTCCACCACAACAAAACAAAAAAGATTTGGAAATAACACAATTGGTTGCTAGCTGGTGTTAAAAACAAGCAGGTTTTCCTTGAGCTGAAATGCAAAACTGTCATATTGTGCAGAGTGGATGGAGTCGTGCATGTACTCCTTCTTATTAGTTGGTTGACATATCTTGCAGAAAATCAATCTGATCCACCATCTTGCTACAACTGCTTACTTCCATTGTCCATTGTGCAACGCCCTCCACTGATGACACATTCATGATTATAATGGTTCAAAACTGGTGGAAACGTCAGCTAATTTACTAGAAAGCACCGATGTTCCAAGCATCCAAGCATCTAATTAACAACTAATTCCAACCCATATTTAACCCTATAAAGCCTGAACCATGAAATAATTGCCAGAAAATTCAATTTTTGTAAAAACCGAGTACTTATTAACCTGCTGACGAATTTTAAGAAATAAATAAATTCCATATATGAATTCTAATTTGTATCATATTTGATACATCAGGTCTTTTTGTGCAATTTGTTGCTCACAGTTTGTTTTTCTCGAACTAACAAAAACATATAAACCCTAACATTTTTAACCTATTAAGACTTTCACTTTTCCTTTTTCCTCAAACATGCAAAATACATATTTTTTCCATATAACACAACATCATACATCTGCTGATATGAAGTTTTTTAATGCAGCAATGATCCATTCGTGGAACCTGCATATAATTTTTGCTACATCTGGTATTTTTGTGCAATTTGTTGCTCAGTTTGTTTATCTTCAACACATGTATACATCAGGTTTTTGATGATGTAGAGGTCTCAAAAATAACTGTATCTAATATGATACACTTGGCTTTATAGGGTTAAGTAATTATAACGGGAGCAAAAATAGAAGTCAGGTGACGTAGTATGGAGAGCAACAAAGTCTGCATAGTGAGGAGGTCATGGTGGAGAGGACAGAAAAACATGAGCAAGAATGAAAGCAAAGCCTTTTCTGTTCATTCAGCTTAAAACAAATGCTGAGGCACTAAGGCCAAGTCTTAATAAGAAATAGTTGGAAAAACTCTGTTGTTTGCATGGCATATTTCACGTAAAAACATCAGGCGATATCATACAATATATAACGAAAACTGTCGGCAGTTGTTACAGTAACGACATTATATGAAATTATAAGGTGTGTGAGCACAGGAATCACTGATGTAGACTTTAGTGTTTGCTGCACATTTTCAGATCACTGCTTCTCTTTGCAGCCTGCAGGAACAATAAAGAGCTCTTTACTGGAAGCTTCATTTTCATGATGTTGTTACAGTTATTGTTATGTTCCTCTGGTTACTGTCCTGATAGTGATGCTGTGTTCAGTTATTACTGACTGTTGGATGTTTATTCAGAGTTTGTATGGTTAGATAAGAACACATGTAGCTACTTATAATTTTATTTATTGCTTATTGGTCAAAGCTGAAGCCACAAATCAAGACTCTTCACACAGAGAGAAACAGAAGTCTGTTTTCCAGAATCCATCAACTCTTTTCTCGTTCATGCTCCTCTATCTTCAAAATAACACACAAAACAGTTTTTTTCAATGCTACTGTTTCAATACTGTTTTCAGAACTATTTAAAACAGAATGGTAGGAATTGAATGCATCTCTGCAGTAACAATATCGAAAAATATAAAATCTATAAATCTATAAAAGCACAATATCTATAATTTATCATTTTAAGGTGCCGTTTTCATACATTTGCAAAATTTCAAAAAATTAAAGAAGTACTCCACAGACTCTTATAACATAGTCAGACTCACGATGGAAGTTTTTTAAAAAAGTGGATAAAAACTGCTGCAGCACAACGAGATATCACCTTTTTTATTCCATGCATTCTTCTTCCTTGTGCCTGGTGCCTACATTACCCACAATGCAACTCAACCTGCAGAAGTTTGGTTCTGAGATTCAGGTGCATTATGCTCATCTAAAAAAATAGAACTTCACACCCAGAGATTTAAACGATCTGCCATCAGGCACGTTGTTCGACTCGTCCCATTGAAGGCAAAGCTGCAAATCAGTGAGTCGGACTTCTTTATGGTTTGCATAGTTTAATTTATAAGGTAATATTAATAATAAATAAATAATTCACTAAATGAACCAACACCAAACTTGGTTATTTCACTGAACTTATAACAGTCAGGAATCTCTGATGTTTCAATGAAGAAAGAGATGGTTTTTCTGTCTAATTTCTGCCTCTGTGCGACTGAATATTTTTTTCAAAATGTGCTTCCTAATACGAATATCATTAGTGTTTTAAATAGCTGGGGCACTTAACTCAGCTAAAGCTGCCGGAAATATCTGGATATGATGCCACACTGTGAAGAAGAAATTTTCACCAAACGACAAAGAGGGGTTTTCCTTTAAATATGCAGTAAAGCTGCTTTATAGGTTACTATGGTTCAGTCGCTCTCTCTGATTGGCTCCAGTGAGATGCTTATATCTCACACCCATTCACTAACACACACACACACACACACACACACCACCACCACCACCACCACCTCTCCAACACTGCACAATGACACACACACCTTTCATTTCTGTTTGCTTGATGCACAAACACACAAACACCGCCCTCCACTATGACAGCCTCTCTTCTCCTCGCTCTCAGCTCCTGGTGCGTTACATAAAGCTAATCAATGCACTGGCAGCTATAAATAATTCAGGCTCTCCACCATCCATCACCAGCCGAGAACCTGCTGCTGCTGCTGCTGGTGACGGCACTGCAGAGGACCGGAGCCGGCCAGGCCCTCCCTCCGCATCCAGCAGCGCGGGAACTGCCTCATCCTCATCAGTGATAATCAGTGAAAAAGCTCTCAGCTGCTGCAGCCTCCACCTCCTCCTCCTCCTCCTCCTTCTCCTCCTCCCCGGCTCATCGTCGCACCTACAGGAGAGATATGGCGATGGAAGAGGAGAAGATCCGCCTCTACCTGGATGGAGAGATAACACCGAGCAGCAGCAGCAGAGCACAGGAGAGGAGGATGCGTTTCCGCATGTTGCATCCAGGTGACTGACACCTGCAGACCGTCTGTCGCCTGCATGAATGTGCGTTTATATGCACACACACACAAAAACACACACACACACACTGAGAGACACACACACTCACAGCAGCAGCAGTTCACGCCTAAACCCTGTGCGCACCCTCTCACTCACATCTCCATCCTCACATCATCACCCGAGCTGCAGCACAAATGCTACAATATCTGCTCAAAGAAACAAACAAAAAGCACAAGAAGCACCACGGCGCATTCCGCAGCCGCTGCCCGGCACGTTTTCTGTCACATGTTGTTGCGCACGGCGCGTTTGTTTGGTTTTTTACTCACCTGATGCGTCTGAAGCAAACCGAGGTGGCGAAAAGGGATCCCGACCAGTCTGCAGCCAGACCTCCGTTTGATGCCCGTCCTATATCCCGTCTCTCTCTCTCTCTCTCTCTCTCTCTCTCTCTCTCTCTCTCTCTCGCCCTCTCGCTCTGTCTCTCCTCCACCCCCTCCTGCGCACTATTACCTCACAGCTCCACTCTGCTCCTCCAAGACAGCAGAGAGAGCAATAAAGCATATGGCGACACAAGAAAACGATTCAATATAATATAATTTTAAAAAAAGAAGCATCATCTCTACATTTCCCTACATTTTTACTCTCACATCCACTGACTTTACATCAGCGGTGGAAAGTACTGTACCTGAGTATTTTACAGTTTATCTACTTTTCAAGATTTAACAATAAAAACATGATCAATTTAAAAATGATCATGCATTTTAGAAATTAAAGCCCATAACAGTAGGCGATATAAGTATTTAAAATGCATCAATAATAATCAATTCATATAATATAGGCCTATTTGGAATAATTATGACAATCTGAGTGGAGACATTCTGCATAATGAGTACATTTACTTTGGATACTTTTAAGTATATTTTGATGCTGATATACTTTCACGGTGTGGTATTAGTACCTTACTGAAGATTTACATTGAAAAACACATAGAAACTTACATAGAAACTGAAGTGGTCACTCTTTCACAATAAAAACAAAGTCATATTCAACTGCTTTTAAGGGCCAGGAGGTCAGATTTAGTTGCAGTACTAAACGTATTAACTTTTTAAAACAATACAGAAAATCAATAAATCAGGATTTTACGCTCAAAATGTATGTGTCACTTTTAGAAAAGTTTCCTTAAATGTTTTCTCCAAAAACTGACTTGTCGTTTGGCTAAGTTTTGCCATTATTAATAAATGAAGAAGATACATAAACCATGGATCTTTCAGCTAGTATCTCTATTATTTATGACACTAATCCCATCCAGACTTCTGCATATTTAATATTTTCTGTTTTGGAACTATTCCTCTAATTTTACTGCTGTTTATATACTTAAAAACTTAAAAACATCAGCAGGGAGTTCACCCACCAGAAGGAAACATGATCCCTTGTAGGATATGTACCAATTAGAGCTGGAGCTCCTCTAATTATAAACAAACATACGGATCAGGTGAACACACAGGATACAATCACACGAGCCTCATGGGAGCTGTTTTTTTAAATGCAAACAAAACTTTAAGGGTTTTTTTATTCTGAACAAATAATGTTAAGTAAAAACAAGTGTTTAGATTTTACTGCTGATGAGAAAGTTAGTGGAGCAGGAGGAACAGCTGGCAGCTGAGAGGACAGGCCGGGCTGCAGCTCTTTATAAATAACAATAATAATACTGCTGGTGGTGCGTTCAGGTGTCATCGGGCTGTCAGAGCAGCCGGCGCCGCTGCCTGCTGTCTGACTGTTGTAGCTGCAGGCTGCTGATGTGAAGCCTGGTGTAACACTAATGCACTCATTGTTAAAGTGTCATTACCAGCCTCATTTATCACTGAGTAAACACACACACACACACGCACGCACACACACAAAGCAAACAGAGAGGACAGGTGCTGGCGGCTGCCACCATGTCACGTTAACAACAACAGGGCTGAATCAGCTGAATTAAAGCAAACAACCATCTCACATTCTGCTCCGGAGTGAAAAACACCAACAGCAAATAGAGTGATATGAATATTTGGTAACACTTTAGATTAGGGAACATACATTCAACATTAATTAGTTGCTTATTACCATGAAAATAAGTAACATGTTGGCTCTTAATTAGTCATTATTAAGTAGTTATTAATGCCTTATTCTGCATGGTCTTATTATACAACCAGTAAGCCGTCAACTAAGAGTTTTCCCTCAATAACCTCAGAATTATTGCTAATTAGTAGTAAGTAAGGAGGTTGTTGTATATGAGTTACGATCTTAATATGCTAGAGTAAGGATGATATTACAATCTACCAATCATCCAAAAGCAGCCACCTGTCACGTCAAACGTCTGGATTTGTATGGACTTATAAAGTCCATACAAAGTAAAGCATTTTAGGCAATAATTCTGAGGTTACTGAGGGAAAACTCTTAGTTTATTGCTTACTGGTTGTATAATAAGACCATGCAGAATAAGGCATTAATAGCTACTTAATAATGACTAATTAAGAGCCAATATGTTACTAATTTGCATGCTAATAAGTAACTAATTAATGTTGAATATGTGTTCCCTAATCTAAAGTGTTACCGAAATTTTATGATGTGCTCACTAACAACAGATGCAAATCGACTTGAATGCATTGTTTTTAATGTGTTTCAATATACGATCCCATGAGGTTTAATGCCATTTGCTTGACGTTTTTCATGTATATATTTTGTCTAGAGCTTAAAAAGTATATTTTTGCTTATGTTGCTGTGTCCCAGTTCAACACAATATATATAAGTTTGAGTTTGCCTGAGTTTGTAGAGTGCTTAGACTGGAAAATACCAACATTAAGTATACCGTAAGAAGTCAGCATGCAGACTCAATGCAAATATAAAATGGAGGACATGCTGCAAACAAACTATAATTAACTGTTAAAAATGATGAAACAGCTGCAGAGACAACTGAATTTATAATCATATTATAAGACTTCAGTATCTGAGTATTCGGTCTTGTGTTTGGGATAGATATGTTGTGCATTGGAGCTAATTAATGGAACATTTTAATAGAAACTAAAGGGCTTTGTTTGCCTTATCTTCCTGAAAGACTTGAAGTTTGAATGTAAGAAAATAAAGCTTTAAAGTCATACACAAGCATTCAAAATTACAAGGCAGTTCCCCAGTTTGGTTCCAATTCATGTAAAATCAAACTGGGTTAGTTTGTTTTAATAATGATGGAAGCAAAGGAGGAAGTCAGGTGATTGTAGTATAAAGATCAACAAGGTCCGTGAAGCGAGGAGGTTGGAGTCGATGGGTCAAAAAACACAGAATTAAGCATTTCAGTATGTAACTTCATCACGTTCTACATGATGTACGTAACTACATACTTTTATTCGTTATGTACATTTAATCCAAAACGCGATCTTTTTGTTAAAAGTTAACCAGGTAGTTTTGGTGCCTAAACCAAAGTATTAGAATGTTAGATTCATTGGTCACATGTTTAAAACAGCGAATCTGCAAACGGTTTCATGTTGTGAAAGTGTATTATGCTATGTGTGTTGTATACGTTTGGATGGGATGATGGCTAATTTCGTTGTAATGGTACTTGTTACTCTGATCAATGATCAATAAAGGGACTTCTGAATTTAAAAGTTATAGTTATATATTGGTCACATTTCAGAGATCAAGCTCGGTCATGCAAACCATTGAGCATACGTTTTCATAAATATACAAACCATTGTGGAGATATGTTTAACTGTTCCAGCTTTAGGCATGTTAGTAATCTAAGTATTCCTCTTTTTTCGAAAGTTTAGAAGCATTTGTTGGAAAAGTGCTTTTGTCTGGTGAAATCATTCATCCAATACATAAAGAGTCACATCTGAAGTGTTTCAGGTTGAGTCATTCCTTCAACACCCTGCAATAATAAAAAGGTTTTAAAAAAAGAAAGAAAGAAAGACATTCTTCAACTTACAATTCTCAGAGTTTCGCCCCAATTGTTTGTTTCCGACGTGCATCAGTAATATCCTCTAAGGTCGGCAGCCATTCTCGCCCTCTGAAGACACAAATCTTTGTTATGGCGCTCACGTCGGCGCTCTCGCCTCGCCACAAAATCCATCCTGTGGGGTCGGGGAGAGGTTGCTCACACAGCCACTTCCACTGCACACAAACCTCTCGACTTATGATATACGTAGGCAGGTCTGATTATTGGCTGGATTAAAAGGCTGGATGTTTCCGCTGTGTGAGATCGGAGAAAATGTGATAATGGAGCTGCTAATGGCCTTCAGATCGGCTCATCACTCACTCACTGTTATTGCATCTTTAGAGTCATTGTAAAGAATTTTGCATTATTTCATTTTTTCTAAATATTGAAAAGTTAATATTTTATTACACTCTCATAGTTGTGGAGTGTTTAAAGTGCAGTTTTGTGATTTAAGTCCCTTTAAAGGGTTCACCTAAAGGAAGCAGCCTCCCTTTTTAGGAAAAGTTGATGTGTGTGCGTGTGTGTGTGTGTGTGTGTGTGTGTGTGTGAGAGAGAGAGAGAGAGAGAGAGAGAGAGAGGTTATGAATCAGTAGAATATCTCTGTACTGTCAGAGATAAAAAAGCAGAGACAGATGTACGGGCTCAGGCTGGCAATAAAAACAGGAAGACACAAAAAATCCTGGCAGCCAAAAGAAAGAAAGATAATGTGTTCACTGTTCAACAGGTGAGACAGATGCAGATAAGTAAGGAGCTTTTAATTTATTACTATTACTTTGTTGTGTTCAGGCAGAAATAAAACCTCTCTCTGCCATTTTTGACTTGGCCATTTCTGTAGTTTCACCTCGTCTGCCATATTGTCTTGTCAGCCATGTGGACATTTCTGACACTCGGCACCATTTTGTCCTTCATGCTCAAACACCCACACATGCACAGCCTCTCTCTCTCAGATACACACACATTCAACACCCATATATAACCATAGTTTATATTAAATTTTTTGTTTTGTTTTTCTTGTGTTTTCTCTTTGAATAAATGCTTTTTGGGACATGCATGCTGTCTTTTAATGTTGCACAAGAGTGAATGATGCCAACCTCCTCTATGCAAAAACTCCAGAATCCTTCAATCTTTATCTTTGTGTGTTTGAATGTTTATTTAATTTAATTGATTTTATATTATTTTCTTCTGAATATTCTAATATTATTCTAATATTATTTACTGTTTTTAATATCACTTGCATTTTTGCTTTTATTTATTGTTAAGTTTGTTGTTGTTTTTTTCTTTTTTCCCCCTTCCTTTTGTTGTTTTATTGGGAGTGATTGTTTTTTGAATGTTTATGATTGTTTGTTTTGTCTGTTGAAAATTTGAAAATTTTCTGCAGACTGTGTTTGAACCAAGCTCCAAAATTACTGGTGCATAAAAATTGTATTCGTCTTTCCACAACAGTATCGTGCAGTGGTCAGTGAGCTGCATGTTTTGTGTGATTTACATGCTTTTACCATTCTGCCTCTTCTCTTCAATGATCTTCAGACTTTATAATAACACTGAGTGTGACTGAAGAATCGAGCTGCCTCTAACAAAAAGCTCAGCCTCACTCACTAAAAAATGCAATCAGTAATAGAATGCAGCGCAACATTAGCTCCATATTATTCACTGAATCAGCGTGCATGTATAATGTTGTCGGGTGCAGGAAGGCGATCACACCACAGCTGCTACTGATGCTGCCTTTTAGTTGGTTTACTTTTAAGAAAAACATTCCTTCTAATAGTTATTCCACTGACAGATTCTCCCAGAAAACTTGCAGATGCTGAAAATATTCTTGTTTGTTTTCTTAACATCTACAGTATATAATACACTGGATTTTATATTTCTGACAAAAACAAACATGAGAACCAACTCATGCTTTAGCAAATTCTCCAGTGAGACAAACATTCTGTAATAATTTATTCCTTGAAGCCGAGAAGCTGCTTCATTTCATCTCCACTCATAGATCATGTGATACGATCCATCCGCACACGCACAGATAGAAGGCAGTGGGCTGAGAGAAGCAGCAGCAGAACAGAGAAGTGAACATTGGTACAATATGTTTTTTCAAGTTGACATGCATGAGGCGGCTGTAGGCTGTTCCATGACAAAAACAGGCAGCAGGAATGTAATTGCATTAAGCTATGGTGTCTTTAAATAGAAATGTCCTGACAAACAAAATGCTAATTAATGTGATTTGGGTCTGTTAGTGTACAGAGTGCGTTTAGTCTCCAGGTCTGAAGTGTCTGCAGGCAGAGTCTCAAAGTTACTGAGGAGATGCTCTGTGTGTTGTTTCACAGATAGAAAGAGAATCTGATATTTGTTGGTCGTTGTTGCTGCATCAACACAAACACATTTAAAATCCTGATTTTGTGGAGCAAAAAGAAACTTAAGCCGTGTTTTATGGGCTTAACCCTCTGGAGTCCATCTATTTATTGAAAATACTCATGTTTTATTTACACTAATAACTTTATTTATATATGATATGTAGACAAGCTGAGAAAGCTAGTTGAAAGTGCATCATAAGAGTTTTCACAGTGTGCCATTTATGTTTCTAGACCATTTTTAAAATGTGAATTTTCTTTCTACAATGAAAACTATTACTATTAATTTACATGCAAATAGACTGTTTTGTAGTTGGTATAAATGGTTAGAAAAATAATAATAATAATAATTAAAAATGGTACATTTCCAAAGACACCTGTGTCTTTTGTTTGTATTTTGGGTTCCTGGCAGCTTTATATTTGTTAATTAAAATAAAATGAAAAATCTGACTTATAGCCAAGTTTGTGTGGAGAAAAAGGAGCCATGCATGTGATGTAAGGACAGACTGAAAGATGCTAAACAGAGACAGAAACGAATGCAGAGGAAGTTGACAAATTTCAACCAAAATCTCCTGGACTTTAAATTTGTCTCAATAATACCTGTAAACGCACAGAGGGTGATCTACAAATAGTCCTTGATTTGCACACGTGTTTTGCTATCCGCAAATACAGATTTCTAATTTGTATTTTGGATTAGGATTTGTAACTTGTGTGTAGGTTTTTACAAATGAATGTGTATTCGTAAAAATTTTTTTTTTTAAAAAGGCATTTGTAAAACTGAAGTGTGAAGTGTGATTCAGCATTTGTGGATCTAATCACACACACGCATCTCTTTCCTCAATGACATAATTTTGAGACATTCTTGTCGAGAGAATCCACAAACAGCCCATGATTCACAAATGTGCAGTGTTGTTAAATGCATTGATGGAGCAATGGTTCGGACTCTGCTTAAGGTGGACTTACACTTACGCTTAACTTTAGATTTTGCAGTAAAGCCATGGCCGAAGATGGAGAGCAGTCACCATCCTCCGTAAGTAAAACTATTTTTCCTTTCCCTACATTACATTAGCACCTATACCGTGAAAATACAATGAAAACAATGATAACACTATCGTGACTGTGCCCATTTGGTTAAACGTTTAATTACCCTGCGTGGCCACCAGAGCAGAGAGGAAAAAGACATTTTGAGCAAAGCTCCGGCTCTGTGACTGCAGCTGGGAGAGACTGCTGCAGGAGGACTGGGCCTTCGACTCGCTCTTACTCTTCTTAATGAGCCGCGGGGCCGACGGCTCGTTAAGAAGAGTAACAAAGAGTCTACAAAAGTCTCCAATAACAACAGAAAAAGTCGCTGGATTTGTTGCTTTTTTGAAAAATAGTCGCTATGGGGGGTCTGAAAAGCCGCTAAATATAGTGACAAAGTTAAGTTGGCAACAGTGCTTCGCCGGCTTTTACAAATGGCTTGTGTTGTTGTGGCGTCGAGAACTACATCACTTCCTAGCATTCTATCCAATCAGCAACCAGGCTTTTTTTCAGGGGAGAAAAACGGCCCTGTGGCCAAAAAAAGTCCTGTCAAAAGACCGCTCCGGACGGCTCATATTCAAATTAGGGGCGTTTCCGCGAGTGAGACCTGCCGGATTCAGGGTATTGGACTGTAATGGAAACACCCCTTTAGATCTAAATAAATTTAGAATAATAAACCTCAAATGGAGATAATCTTCTAATTTACAGTGAGTTTTGCTGGATTTTACCTGGTCAACCTCGCAGAAAACAATCAGATTCTGTCACGTTTTTGTTTCTCTTTCAGGATTAATTTCATCATCACAATCATTGAACAAGTCTTGTTCAATGAACCACCAAGCAGAGTTTCTCCTGTCAGTATTACTTTAGGCAGTCTGTGGCCCCGAACCCCCCACTGCTCCTGGCATGGTGTGTGTGTGTTCACTGGTGTGTTAAGAATGAGTTAAACACAGATGTTGAAAATGTCCCTGTTGTGGGATTAATAAGAGAATATCTTAATCTTACTTCTCTTTACCACTTGATAAAAACACAATTTCAACCAAAACATAAAGACAACTTTATGTTCACATACATTTTGGAGAGAAAAAAGAAGAAGAAAAAAGCATACCGCATTATAGCTTAAAGTCATGTCATTTTTCATGATATAGCCCAGTATCACAAATCATACAATTTCTTCAACCTTTAATGCTGATTTTTTTTTAATTTTGTGAACAAATGAAAGAATGTATCAGTTATCACTTATTGGTCCAGTTCTACTGATTCTTTGATCTGTGACATAGTGCAATACAATATTTTGTTATTTCCCCTTAAAAATGGCACTTTTACCAAGAAAGTCAAATCAAATCTGATCACCTTTGCAGTTCTTGACTTTATTTTGGACCATGAGTATTTTTCTGTCACTTTAGGATCAGTAGCTGCAATTCAAGGCCTCTTTTAGCTGATAATCAGAGGAGCTAAATGTGAATAGAAACACCTGAATGAACAACTCTATTTGTGTAAACACACTAATTCTGTAATAAATGTCTGGTTTAACTTTTACACTGTATTCCACAGAATTTCTTACTTCTTATTGTCAGAATGTATAAAAGGTTCAGCGACCCTGTCCCGGGAAGAAGCATTCTGCTATTAATTAGACTTTTTTTTTAAGCATCTTTGAACAGGTAATATTATTTTCAGGGTGATAAAAAGAAATCTGACCTTTTGTGAAGCACCTGCAGGAGACATATTTTCAAATAAAACTGTTACTTTAGTACAAAACTGCAGCAGTGAACTCAGAATGTGACCTCTTGCTAACATTAGCGTGAGGCACACAGAAATGCCAACAGGACATCATATACAACCGTTTCATTTATTGCCGTGTGTAAACACATTTTGGGGAGTCGTGAATTAGATGAAAACATGCAGGAGAAGTATTGTCTCAGGGAACTGCAGCCACTATTTGCTTGAAATAAAATTACTCTTGAAGAAAATCTGATCAAGTCTCGGATGGTGAGAAAGGTTTTTCTCTCCTCCGGCAGCAGCGAAGACCAGATGTCACTCCAGAACACAACGAGTTCGATCCCAGTGAATAATTCATACGAAGATAATACTGTGTGTGTTTTCTGATGTGTTCGGGCTCCATCTGTTCACACTTCATCATGTTTTCACACCGCAGAATCAGCAGTGTCTCTGTCCACACCCAGCACACAGCGAACACTTTGTTTATTTGTCCAATAAGACGACGAGTCTGAGGAAGAATGTTCTCCCTGTAGTGCTTTTATTTTGAGTGGTCGACAGTAACCTTTATTGGAATAAATTTGTTTGTGCATTGTATTAGGGCTGCACAATTAATCAAATTTTAATCGTGATCACGATTTTGGCCGCCACGATTAAATTAACCAGATCGTCAGCGATATTTCCATTTTAAAATGCGGCTCTCCTGCATATCTAATCAAGCACTTTCTACACCAGTAGTCCACCAACCACCAGGGGGCGAACACATAGTTAAGGTTTCATGTAGTTGCCTAAATGAATAACGAGCGAGCGCTAAGCAGGATGTGACATAGTACTTGACACCACAACAACACGCGCCATTTGTAAAAGCCGGCGAAGCGGTGTTGCCAACTTAGCAACTTTGTTGCTATGTTTAGCGAACTTTCAGACCTCCTTAGCGACTGGTTTTTTTGTTTGTTTGTTTTTTAAAGCGACTGGAGACAAATCCAGCGACTTTTCCTGGTGTTATTGGAGACTTTTGGAGACTCCTTCTTACTAAGAACTAAGAACGAGTCCAAGCAGCACAGTCCTCCTGCAGCAGTCTCTCCCAGCTGCCGAGCCAGAGGGGATGTTAACCCCTTAGCGTCCAGTCTGCAAATTGCTTATAACAAGATCAATTATCGAACACTTCTAAATCTAAAGGTTGGTTTTTTTTTTTTTTTTTGTAAGAAACAAATAATTTGCAGTGCACTCTGCTCGGGCCAGTTCATTGCTGCTTGGAGCTTTAATTTATTTTGTTTTAAGAGTTAATTTCTTATTTTAAGCGTACAACATGCTTATTTCTGGATTTAATAATCTTAATTTAAGAAATCTTGTCAAGTGTCCATGCAGCAAGATAATTTCCCTCAGATATAATGTTTTATCTTGATTTTAGACACACCTTTTTTGCAGTGTTGCAAATGGAACTGCTGCAATTCAGGAAAAATGTCAGACTTCATCTGACAACAAAGTATCGTTATCATCCTCCTCACTCTCCCTTCAGTACTTTCTCTCCCTCCCAAGTTAAGCTCCTTCTTTCTTGTTTCTTTAATTGTCTCCCTTATCTGCCTTTATAACTGTTTCCCAGCCCTTCTCCCTGCTTCATCCCTTTCTTTTTAATTCCTTACTTCCCTCCTTTTCCTCCTGCCACACTAAAAGCATTAAAAATCTAGATTTAAAACACAGTGAAGCTATCAAATGGAATACATTTCAGTCCAAGAGTTTTACCGGATTGATTTAATCATTCATGTTACTCAAACTACATTCAACTAAACTGGAGAAGGTGTCACTCTGAGTAAAGTTGTTGCTCACTAAATGAGAAGGTAATTACAACTTTACCACAAGTGAAGACAAAGACACAGGAAGAGGATTTAAAGACCCAAAAAGCGTCACACTCTGCATTAAACTCTAGATTTAGATTACTGTTCAGCATCCGCTCCCAGACAGGTTCACTAAAGCAGCCTCTATATTTGTGTTCACTATTTCTGGTCTGTTTCCTCCTCCTCTCCGCCGCCGTGTGCAACAGCTCTGATTAGTCCATTAGTCACCGAGAGGAGTCCAGTTTATCATCGGTGAACAAGCCATCGCTCCCGCTTCACTAAACGATCCATCACTGTTGTTTAGTCGTGTTATTTGTTGGAAATAGTTCGAAGGAGAAAAGATAAGATTAATTGCCACAGCATCCTTTTCTTATTACAGCAGAGAAAACAGGAGAGAAAGAAGGAAGTAAACAGCTGAACATGATGAGAGTCATCAGGTGAGAGGAAGGATTCAAGAAGGAAATCCAACAATCTGACACACAACAAGAGAAAACCTGCAACTTCAGGCTGAACAAGTGTTTGTCTCCATGCAGCGAACATGTAACTTCACAAAGAAGTTGACGGATTCAGATAAACTGTCAGAGAAGCATAAAACACTGTACAGTTTGGTCCTGTTTTTGTTATTGTGACGGTGTAGTGTAAAAACCAAAACACATAGAAAGACGTTACTGAGTGATTTATTCAGTTCTCATGTTGCAACAAGTGGTGTCAAATGCTCCAACAGGGACTGAGAAAGTTGGTTTTAAAATAGTTTTTGCAGCTAAAGTAAAAGGTTTAATCTAGGAATATATAAATTGAAGTTCAAATGTGAACTCAAGTCCTGAAACCAATTGTTGTTTGATAGGAAATTAACCTCCAACCAGTTAAATATACATCTGTTTTGAATGTGATCAGGCGATTGAATGGGTGTTATCAGCAGTTATCAGCCCATAAGAATGGACGACTAAGGTCCTGCTCCGTCTGCTGGCAGGTTTAGAAGGTTGTTACCATTCAATGGCGGCTCGCTGAAAATAAAGTTTGTGTGATTGCAATATGGCATTGATGATTTGCCAGCAGAAGTCCTCTGGATGACATTAAATGTGTCACTAATAAAAATCTGCAAAGTTTACAGATTTTCATATTGAAAAAGATAAAGTCAGAGGATCACTGTCTTAGGATTCAACACTTACTGCTAAAAGCCAAAAATGTCTCCTTTTGCAGACTCTAGAGCAGGGGTCTCAAACTCAAATTACCCCAAAAAGACACAAAATTATTACCAAAATTATATTACACAACATTTCCACTTCTTCCGGTAACAACAACACGGCAGATAATAAACGGTCCGGTAGCAGCTGCCTTTCTTTTTGTTAACGTCATCATAGAAACAAGTGAAACAAAGCTCCAACTTGCGCAATAAAGGGACCTTCCACACACAACACGGTAAAGTGATATTCATATAAAACTCACATTAAACTTTCATATCAAGGTGGGGGCCACAAAATATCGTCACGAGGGCCGCAATTGGCCCGCAGGCCACGCGTTTGAGACCCATGCTCTAGAGGAAAAGTCATTTTTATGCTTAATTTATGTCATAATTATTGCTATCAAGCTGAATGATAATCAGTCCAAAAGTGGTAGAGATTCCAGTCCGAACTGAAGTGGAGGAACGATCTTTATCTTTGACATTGTTATCAAAATACTATAATGACTAAAAGCATTTGCTGCTTGTCCTCGAAAACAGATATATCCAGCTTTAGGTTATTGATTAGTGCTTTAAAGTAATTTGAAGACGTTATTTTTCGGAAAAAATTCTGACATTTTATAGACGACACTATTACTCACTTAGTTAAAAAAAAAAAGTTTGACACATTAACCGATAATAAAACAGATAGGCTACAGAGTGAATAAAAACTGCAGCGCTGAAGTGTTTTAATCAGTCTGGTGAGAGGAAGAAATGAAAATGTAAACTGTCCATAAGACGGATGCTGCTGTCCGGACTTCTCTCTCTCTAACCATCCCTTCTTTACTCTAACAGCTCTCTCTGCTCGTGTGTGTGTGTGTGTGTGTGTGTGTTTTCTTGTCTTTATCCACAGTTTGAGGCTCAGCCAGCCGAGCACTGCAGCTGTCAGCAGTTCAGCGCCTCTCCAGAAAGAAAAGTCCTGACTCGTGCACTTCTAGTTAAAGCAGTAATCTGCGTCCTTGCCGCTTATTCCCAGAGGTCACAAGCACAAATTAGAAACGTGAACGTCTTGTATTGTTGTCTGTGATAGACTCTGCGAGTGGAGGGAACCTGCAGCTGGAGCCTTTATTTATCCAGCGAGGGTTTGCTGAGCGCACACATGCTGCTTTCTAAACACTTTATCCAGGCAGAGGGAAATATGACCCGCGTCTTTATGTCTACCTGGAAAAAAAAAAAAAACTGGAGCTGCCCGGTACGACCCCAGGTCACTGTTTGTCACCGTCCACGACAAATAAAGAATCACTCTTCTATTATTAATCAAGTTTATGCAGGATATGCAAGTTATCATGACAAAAACGACAAAGTGTTATCCAGCTCAGAATCACATCCTGGAATTAACATATTTAACCTCTTTAACCCTCCTGGTATGTTCATTTTTTTTTTCAGGAAAAGCAATAACTCAGGGCATGTTTAATTATCCAAAAGTGTTAAAAAAACTAAAAAAATCCAAATAAACATTGTTTATATTTCATTAATAACTACATTTCTAACCATTCCAATCAATATTTACTGCAATTGTGTTCTTTACCTGTCAAAGATCATGGCACCTGATGCATAATGTCCTTTAAGAATGTCTGCAAGAAATGTATACTATGAGGAAAACAATACAATAGTCTCCTTCACAAAGAAGCTGGTGTTTTCTGTTTGGTTTCTCTGTTTGCGATAGGATTACAGAAAAACTACAAAGTTGATTTCATGAAATTTGGTGGAAAGATGGAGCATGGACCAAGGAAGAACCCATGAAACTTTTGGAGCAGATGCGGGTAATGGGGTTGACACATTCGATGATTCACTTTTGTTAACATTGCAACATAGAGTGTGGTCCAACTTTTTAATGGCATCATTTTCTCACTATTGGTGATGAGGCTGTTAGCTGAAAGATATTCCGGTTCACATTTTTGTGGCAGATTGTTTCACCATAAAAACTTTTACTTTTAAAAGTTTGTTGTGAGCTTGTTTGCTTCAGGTATGAGAGAAGACAGAAGCAACATTCAACAATTTAGGGGAACAAGCTGTTCCTGTGAATGTGAGAGGTAACTTGTAGAAAAAGGCGTATACCAACCTTTTAATACTGCTTTTACTTTGATTCACTACAGATCTCATTTCAGAAAATCTATCTATTTAATCTGGAGACAACAATTAAACCTCTGACCGATAATTGCCTCCCAGAGCTGCTGTGTAATGTTAGATGATGCTGTTCAGATCTGTTTTTGGCTTCATGTATCACAGACTCTGGGAAGAAGAACAAAGAGGGGAATTAGTTCAAAGCAAACTGCAGTTTAGTTTCCAGCTGGACTCAAAGAAAATAGTTTGATATGATTTATTTTGAAGTGTTTTTGGAGGCTGCAGGAGGTTTGTGCTCCAACTGAAACTTTCACTGCCAGACTGCATTTTACAGGTTTTTTTTTTTTTATTTCTATTTTTTCTACATTAAGTCCAAATGCCATAATAAAAGGAAATAACTTTTTATTTTTATTTATTTATTTATTTATTTTACAAATATTAACAAAATGGATGTTAAAATCTGTAAATTATTTTAATGAGACAAAATTGATTTATTTATTTTTACAGTATTATTCAATTCCTTAGTGGTCTTAATGATATAGAAGAAATACACATCATATTGCTCAATGTAAAATTTAGGCAAATTTCTATTTTCTAACAGTAAAAACTTAAATTTTATGTAAAGAAAAAAGTCAAATAAAATAGCAAAAAAATGGTCCAAATTTACAAAACATTTACTCTCATAATAAGGGAAAAACAACAACAACATACATACATATTTAAATACAGATATTTACTGTAAATTATCTATATTTTTAAAGAAATTATCTGTAAAATAACTTTTTTTGTAGTAAACTAAGCCTAACCTATGTACATAACTTTAAAAAAGTCAGCACTGACTTTTAGTTTGACACAGGACACGAACAGCTGTCACCTCCCCTTTGCACAGGTTTTATCGGACTTTGATAAGAAACTTATTTGTGACACAACAAAAGTCAAATGTAATCTGAAAGAAAATATGTGTACACTAAAAGCATAATGCAGAATGTGGGTTTTTTGTTGTTGTATATAATTAAAAATACTTTTTAGGAGACAGGGCTGGTATAATTTGAAAAGATTGATAAAAATATTAAGAATAATACCTTACTTCCTTTGAGGATTTGGTAACACTTTACAATAACCAACTAAGTGATGTTTATAGATGGTTTATAAACCAACTATTAACCATTTACAAAGTGCTATACATATTTAATCTTTAAATGTTTTCAACCAATTTCTTAAAGGTATATGAATCATACAGTGTTAAAATGTTATAGTGAGTGCAACTAAAACTATTAATTAACTATTAATTATAATTTATTGGTTTGTAAATGGTAAATTAACTATAAACTTACATTAATACACCATCTATTTGCCATTTATAAATCATTTAGTTAGCTAAACATTAATAAAATTATGTATTTACATGCTTTATAAATGATGATTAAACATTAATAAACTATCTGTTTACCATTTATAAATTATGGTTATTATAAAGTGTTACCGATGATTTTGTTTCCCCACTAAACACCAGATGAATGTTTGCAGTTTTTCAGTTTTAAGCAGCATTTTGAAACTAAGCACATTCAGAGAAAGGAATCAGGTAAAGACAATGAGCGAGCATCAAAGATTCTCATCTCACCAAAACTCCTGGAATCGATGCAGAAGCCTTTCGGTCAATGCAGCGCAGCAATTACACAGAGCTGCCCAAGTGCCCTTTAACAGATTCACACACTAATTTGTTTTGACTGAAGCAAATGGACGGGCGGGTCTGATTATCTCTCCGCACGCAGCTGCCCTCCTTCAACACACACACACACACCTCATCACTGATACAATTGTGCAAACACACACACACACACACACACACACACACACACACACACACACACACACACACACACAGGTTGTCAGAAAGCGTTAGCATGTGGATGGATTGATCAGCATGCTGCAGCACATCTGTGTGAGCAGGAGCACCTTCGGGAGAAGCTGCTGTTCAATGAATCAGAATATTGATCAGAGTGAAATCTCATTTAGGTAGCAAACACTGTTTCACTTTCCATACGTTTAAAAGCACATTAACAAGACAGGGATATTTTTATCCATAAGCTGCTGTTAAGAAAGACACACCTGTGACATTTCTGTCAGGACAAACATATTCTTTTTTTTTTTCTCAGAGTTATTTATAGATCCTTTTCATTTAGTGATACCAGCAGATAAAAACTTCAGTTCATGTCTGTAAAGAGGAAACTCATGGGTTCCCAAAGAACTCATTTTCATTCCAATATCTTGAGGTCAGAGGTCAAAAGAACCCTTGGAGACTTAGAAAACAAAATGTAAAGTAGTAAATATAGAGAAAATAGAAGATAGAAAGTATTTATTGTCATTGAATAACAATATACAACGAACCTGGAACATTTAGGACACAAGGCAAGTGCAGGAAATACATTTAAATATACTGAAAGGCAACAACAACAAAAAAACACTAAAAAGGCGATATAAAATGAGTTTCAGTGTGTATCTAAACTTGTGTCTGCAAACAGAAGATGTAAAACAAGGCAGCATTTATATTAAAACCACACTACAGATCAAAAAATATAGTTCTAGTGATGATGTGCATATCCTTAATTAAATCACAACTAAAACAATAAGTTGATCAATCAGTCAATCAACAAAAAATCAGTGTATTGAAGGTCTCTGACCACCACCTTCTCAGTGCCCGTTGTCCAGTAGAGGGAGGAGGATCCTGATGTCTTCTTTTCTGATAGAAACACCGTGTTGTTTACACTTTTTAACCCATTGACGCCTAAAACTGCTTGTAAAACCTCTGGGTGATTTTAAAATAAGCCCCTAAAACCTGAAGTTTTTCTGGAAATTCAACAGAAGTGTCAACTCTTCCTACTAAATAATAGATTTTTCAGCCTCTGTAGCAGATAGAAATGAAATTCAAAAAGTATTTGAGAGCTTATACAAACACTACAAAACGACGTATCCGCTTTCCAGGCTTCAATGGGTTAAACATCCAATGGTAACCGTGATCCTTTCAGGGCCTTGCAGTTGGTCAACAATGAAATGTATCCCAGCGTCCAAGTCGTACCTTCACCGATAAAGCAACCTGGCTCTCAATATCCTGTTTAAATGCCTCTCGGTTATGATGGTTCCTTGCAACGCCAGGCTTTTCACAATGTCTTTGTAGCTCATTACCAGCCTTAAATATAATTCTATCAGACTGTCCCTGTCCATCGTATTGCTTTAGCCCCTCTAATGCCTTAGACCCTAGAGAAGGTGCGCTCGATTTGCTTACCCAGCTGTCCAGGGATGATATTAATATTAGTAGTTAGTATTTTGTGCGAACAACTTTGTATTTTGTGGCCACAAATTAGCACATTATAGCTATATTGTGGCCACAATTTATTTATTTTTTGATCGTGAACACACCCCTTTCAACTAATTGCCCAACTGCACAGCCTTAAGAGCGTGCATATCATGAATGCTGGGTCTTGTTGCTTTTCTGAGAATCTACTGCACCTACTGGTAGCTTGTTTGTCATGTAGCAATAAAAAAAAACACTAAAAACCTGGATTAACCTGGTTAGTCACATTGGACTGCTATTATTTTGAACACTACTGTATATAAGCTTATTACTGATTTGTCCTGTGAGACCCTTAGCGTTAACCTACATGACAATTCTACAAAAGCTTGAAAAGATGAAAGGAGTGATTGTGTCTTTGCATAGAGCAGCAGCAGTTAAAGCTGTCTCCTCTCTGAGCTGGAGATCAGCAGTGATTTATGCTGCAGCAGTAAGTGGAGCGCTGAGGTGACTCCATGCAGATCACACCGTTACCAGTCTCATCTGATGGACCCTCCTGCTCACAGGCCACATGAAGGAGACTCTGCAGGCCGCTACATTTGATTTATTATCCCGAGATGCTCGCTGGCAATCACATCCATGGATATTGACCGACCTCTTCACAATTTGTCCTCCACGATAAATAACAGCTGGGATCAGCGGGGAGGCTGATGGGACGACACGACTGAGGGCCATCCAGCTCTAACAAGCCACGGCGCTAAACTCAATATCAGGAGCTTCACTCCACTCATCTGCATGTTGGCTACACAGACACACACACACACAAAGTCAACGTTGACGTATTTTACATGTTCTCCTCATTTCAAGGTTTGTTTACATCCAAAGGTGGAAGCTGTGGTTCAGACCAGGACACCACCTGAGGCTCCAAAAGAGAGTCAATCCTCATGGACCAGCTGATTTAAAATGCCAAACTATACAGCAGAAATAAACATGTTTACAACCTGGGAGAAATAAGAAAATAAAAGGTTTTGGTCTCTGTAATATGGAAGAGGATTGGGGCCAGGTAGGGAAAAAAAATAATGAGGAGGATTATTTTTCTTCATTATGCAGTTCGACAAAAAAGTTGATGTCTCGAGAATAAAGTTAACTTTTTGTGTTCGGTAAGTTGTAAAGATCTTCACGAATGGTTATTCCCGTGTCAATAAGTCATCAGAGGAACATTGTTTTTTATCCGAACAGTTGTTGCGAACTACAACCTGATTTTCATTAATGTCATAAAATGAGCAATAACCACAAACTTTAAGGGTGTAGTAGATCTAAAATTCCTCTGTGGATAAATAAGATATTCTTGGTGGTAGGTTACCACAACTATTGTTTTGCGGAAATCTGCTTTATTATGCTTTATTTTAAGTGTTCAACATGCTTATTTCTAGATTTAACTATCTTAATTTAAGGAATCTTGTCAAGTGAAATTATCTATCCATGCAGCAAGATAATTCCCTCAGATTTAGTGTTTTTAGACCCCTTTTTTGCAGTGTTCCCCATACTTTGAGGTGTGTTCAAGCAGTGAAAGCACTATATAATATACAACGATTTGCCAGTAATATTCACAACAAAAACCAGAAAGTAATGATGACTTAATGAGCAGCACAGGTGAGTCAGCAGAGTGCATTCACACAGCAGGAAGCTCTTGAGCACTTTTGTTTTCTTGGACAGCGCAGCTCTCATGTGGGGTTCAACCAAATTAAATTTAATTAAAGCGGGGACCGAGGAACGCCTTGTGACATCCCTCCTATGATGACAGGAAACTGCCAGAAGAAACATCCTGCAGCCTGCTGCTCCCAGGCTCCGGGGACAGGGAGCGACCACCTGTCACCGGCCCAGGCCGAACACCTCGAACCTGAACTCACGCGGAGCAAATCTGTCACGACGGAGGAAGATGAAGCGGTCAAGAGAAAACAGCTCCGACAGCCGGACACGCCCACTGTCAGCTGACTGTTCTTTATCTGGTAAGAAAGCTGTTTAAACTCATATTCAATAGAGATGAAGGGAAAAAATCATCAAAGCCAGACAGAGGCACTAAACCATCTTATTAGTGATTGTCTTTTGTGTTGTTGCTAAACGTACAAATCAGAATCTGAAAACAATAAATTGTGAGCTGTTAGATAGATTCAGCTGAGTAAAAAATACAAGGAAAAATCTCCTATAATAGAAAACTCAAGCGCACCACCAAAACTAGAGTTAAACCTACTTAAAGGGACACTCCATTCTAAAAAACAAACAAAAAAACAACATATTTTGCTAGCAAAGAGCCATTTGGTCCCATTAGAGAACAAACACAGTTCTACAGCTGATAGCTCAAAAACTGAGCAACTTACAGCAAAACAATCAAAAGATTAATAAATAACACTTTTATTTTTTGGTGACTTGTTCTGTTAAAGCTTGGGTAGGCAACAAAAGATAAAAATATTTATTTTGAATTTGGGTTGAATTCTTCCTTTAAGACCATTTATTCAGTTTTCACTATCTAAAAAGGTGGTGCACACTCATCTGTTATTGAAGAAAAGCCAAAGGAAACCTCTTGTTCTGAAATGACCTGTGATTGGACGAAGTCTTACATCACAGGCTAAACTTTTTAAAGCCTGAAAACAGCCAAGAGGAGACGAAAAAGTCTTGTTTCTCATGTTAAAAAATGGTTATTATGGAAATTTTTGCTCAATGATAAAAAAAACCCCACATATTCTTAAATTCCTTATATTTGCCCCTCAGCAGAGAAGCAGAAACCCGACATGTAATTGAGTTATTACAGTGAAATGAAGGTAATTTCAGCAGCTGCAGTAAAGGGAGGTTCCTCCATTATATTAGTGAACTGAATTTAATATTTAATGAGTCCAGCATATAAAACTAATATATCAATCTGTTGTTTGGCTCGTGTGCGGAGTGTTTTCTGGGCTGTTGGGTTTCTGTGCGTGTATGTTGGGTTAGTGTATGTTTACTTCACCCCCCCCTCCTTTTTATTATCCGATACACACGCTAGCTGCAGGCAGGCAGCGACGGTTCAAGGTCCAGGGTAATTAAATGAGTGTTTTCCTGCTCAGACTTCACGCTTCCTTCTGCAGCTCGGCCCCGCGGCAACAAAATGATAAACACACGGAATAATAGAAATGTATAGATGTTATGAATAATAAATACTGTACAAACCGGAATGCTGTTGGATCATTTTCACATAATAATAAAAAACAAACATGTGAAATGAATATCGGGTATCAGTTGATTTCATTTTCTATTTTAGAATGAAACTGAATTTATTCCAGTTAAGAAACCAAACTTTAACCTGGCTCGTTCCACCTTAAAAATGTAAATATGCTCCTTATGAATTTGACATTTGAACATCCTAATTTAGCAATCAGAGCTCAAGACAAACAATTTTTATAAAGAGACCAATTTTAATATCAAAAACCGCTATTTTACATAAAAAACAACATATATTACAGCACGTGTGTTTGTTTCTGTGTATACAAACAGGGAATGAAGCAGTCAGCTGTTTCAGAGGAAAGTCAGGACGGCTGCGCCGCCTGCTGGTGGCTGAAGGTTACTGCTGCTTTAAGAGCAAAGCAGCAGTAACCTCGGAGATGTATGTTTGATCTCATGATGCTTCTATTATGTTTCTCTTTCTCCTAAGGTCTGACTGATCACAAGAGTTGGAGGGAAAGAGTTTAGTTTAACAAAGGAAAACTCAGCTGATCTGTCTCAGGAGTCGTTGGGGAGGCCGAACAGTTTGACTGTTCCCGCCTCTCGGTTGTTGTCGTATTTGCCCTCCTTGTCGTCGCAGGCGTAGGCCAGCAGCGGCCTCTTCGGGTGCCAGGCGACCGTGAAGGTTGGAGAGTCACACTGAACCTCCCACAGCTTCTCTCCTGCACACACGCAACAGATCAGGACGTGATTAAAAACACTTCAATGATTTAATATCTTAAAACTCACCTTTATGTAAATTTTTCACTCTTTACAGTTATCCTATACCTCTTTTTTCATGTACTATAGAACAGTGTCTACCCAGTGACACCAGAAACAAAAAAATATAGCTTTTATAAGATTAGGCCTAGAGAGAGAATTGTACACAGGTGTGGTTGACAAGATGTAGAAGCAATGTGGAGATTTATACAGTTTGGGCATCGAGCATGTCCTAGTTATTGTTATTCAAATAGGATTTATTATAAAGAACCAATGCAAATATTTTAGTCCTGTTTGAAACTATGTAGTGTAGGTTGTGTTTTAGCCACATGCTTATCAAGTAAACTTTCAGACACTAGATCATACACCTTCCAAATGCCTCACACATGCAATTTGGCCTTATAGTTCTACTGATGTAATCGTTGCCATTTGGGCATACCCAATAGGTTAAAAATCCCAAAAAGCATCAACCCTCATCTTTTGAAACTTTAGCTTTTCACTGACATTCAGACACAGAGGATAACTACAAGAGACTCAGAAGAATCTGAGGGGGATTTTCCATTTAAATGTGACTCCAAACAGGAAAAATCTTCAATGTCATAGTCAGGTGTGTAGGAGAGAGATGATTAGATTAAAAACATTTAATTTTAAAAAGACTTCCACACACAGTCTAACTTGCAAGACTTGCAATAAATATATGTCTTGCAAAATGTAAGCTCTTGTGTGAGTAATGTTTGTGAATAATCACAAAGTCTTATCCAGAAAACTGTTTTGTCTTTTGCCTGTTTTTGTCCAGAAGCTAACTATCTCCTGCCAAAGTCTTAGATGCAGCAGACAAAGAGTTTGACACACTTCTGTCTCTCTCACTAACCTGTTTCCACCTCTGCGATATCGATGAAGTGATCCTCGGAGGCCGACGCCAACATCTTCCCATCATGACTGAAGCTCAGCGTCCTCACCGGCCAGTCCAGCCTGCAGCAATGACAAGATCAATCATAATGAAACAAGTTGTATGAATTTCCCTTCCAAAAATCAAACAAAATTCATAATGAATACATATTTCTTTGATTTATTTTCAGATAAAAATGCTAAATATTGTGTACTGCCATTGAAGCATTTAAACACTGACCTGGAAAAGCAGCGGACACACACCAGTTCGTCCACGTCCCACAGGCTGACGAGGGCGTCGGCACTTCCTGTGGCGAAGTATTTCCCCGTGGGGTCGAACTTGATACAGATGCAGTTGGACGGGTGAGCGTTGATGGACTGGATCGGCTTCAGCTCTGGATAACTGTAAACAAACAAACTGGTCATTTCAGCTCCAAAAAGCCCTTCTATAGACTGTCATACAGTAATATGTAACAATAACTTAACAAGATCTAGAACACAGGTGCATGTGGGGTTTGTTTTAATTCTACCTTGTGCCGTATACAGGTCAACAACAACAACGTGAGAAAGTGTCTGGTAAAAGCTTAATAAGATGAACTGTGGATTACCCAAGAACCCTGAAAGAAAAGCTCCACTTAACTGGCTGGGTTTCTTTTGTTGCATTTTGTAGAGACGCGCCAGAAATTAAAACATGACTGCAAGTGACGACAGCAGGATTCAGCTGATGTTTGTTTAATTTTAGCAGCTGTGGCTCAGTTGGTAGAGCGGTAACCCACTGCTGGGAAGGTTGGTGGTTCGATCCCTGACCATGGCAGCCTCCATGTCGAAGTGTCCTTGAGCAAGATACTGAACCCCAAATTGCTCCCGATGCTGCGTTCATCGGTGTGTGAATGAATTCCCAATGGTGGCAGGTGGCACCGTTTAGGGTAGCCTCTGCCACCAGTACGAATGTGTGTGTGAGTGGGTTAATGAGCGTATTGTGTAGTGTAAGGCACTTTGGATAAAATCGCAATATAAGTGCAATCCATTACCATTTACAATAATTTATGTAATTCTCAGACTTCACTGTGTCTTTATTCGAAACCACAAAGGCTGAGAATAAAATCCTGCATATGGTAGAAAACCCCTCAATGCATGTTCTTATGGGTAGAAGAAGATCTTAGATGTTTATAAAGTTCAGACGGGCTTCAACAGAGGTCCACATGAAGCTACTCACATCTTCTCTGCTGTCTGTCGACTGAACGGTTTCTCTGAGTTTGCAGAATGTGACAGCCGTCCAATTCTGTATTCAACTCAAAATGTCTGCTAGATCCAGAACTATACTGGCTTCTTTCTGTTGTACCAGCAACATACAAGTCCACTTAAAATACTTGAGCACAGTTTGTTGTTGTATTAGTGGATGTGTGATTTTCTTGTGTCTTAAATTGTAGCATGTCCACTATATGCAGGTAGCCTGGCTAACGCCAGACTAATCACAAATGAGATTAGTCTGGAAACCAGCCATTCATTTCTCCGTAGAGGAGGCGTGGTTTACGATCCTCCAGAGCCGTTTATTGGGCGCTACGAATGTCTATCATAAACGTCTGTACGTAGCTCTTAGCCAATCGTATCAGTTATACCAGATGACGTATGTAAAGCAACAGAAATTGATGTTTACATATCCAGACTAGCCCATCTCTACTTTGAGACTAAAATGCTCAATTCTGCTTCTGCAACGTTTTTCTGCAGCAGGTTCTGGCTCTGGCTGCTCTGTAGTTTCAGCTCACAGTCTACCGGCACCTTGAGCTGATCATGGCTTCACTTGACGGCTGGCAGGTGTCACTGCGTGAAATCTGATTGAGAGCACAGTACTCAGACAGCTTTTCATTGAGGGGAAATATATGAATTCTCAGGAGAAATTCTGCAAAGCTGTCTTCTGTTTAATCCAGTTTTTACCTGCTTTCCTCTGTTTGGTTTCCTACCTCAGAATATTGATGCAGCCGTTGCCATTTGTAAGGAAGAACATGTCGTTGTCGTTGTTCCAGGAGATCTCGTTCACCTCGAACTTGAACTGCTCCTCTGCCCTGGAGCGATGCGTTTTGGCATCAATAAAGGTCACCACATCATCTTTGTTACCCACGGCGATGGTCTGACCGTCAGGGCTCCAGCAGATGTTGATGTTCTCTCCTTAAAAAACACAAAGACAAGAATTGTATGAGACTTAAGAAAGAAATGACAGTGCTTTAATCAGGGATTCTGTGTCCCTGCTTTTGGAAAAGGACCCCATAAATGAAATATCTTGCATGTTTTATAGTATATAAAATAGTTTACTTTTGTGCATGTGGACAGAGGGAAACATAGCAGCAGGGAGGAGGCAGAGTGTCTCTTTGGCTTTCTCAGTCGTAGGAGGTGTAATTCAGAATGTGTTACTGTAAAAACTAGCGTCTGGGGTCCTGCTGTGAAGCTTCTGGCCGACAAGAGTTTGTAAAAAAAAGTTCTCGTATACTATTTCTGTTTATATGACTGCTTTCATGGTAATAGTAGCTCACATTTCACTCTTGAAAAGAGCAAAACTGAAAACAGAGTGATTGCCCATTTCACTGCTTACTGTTTAATTACATCAAAACAAATTTATATTTATTATTTCTATTATTTTAAGATACATATGAAACAAGCTGCTACTGGAATATATTTCTGAAAGCTCCTGTGGCTCAAACAACAGCCACCATATGAACTTAGGTCCCACCTTTTGTATTGACAGTTGCGATGCATTTGGTGGTGCGGACGTCCCAGATACGTATGGTTTTGTCTCCGGACGCTGTGACAAACAGATCTGGGTTGGTTGGATGCCAGCAGAGCTGATCCACACTGTCACCATGACCTCTGTAGTTGTTCTCTTTCACCTGGAGACAGAAATAACTCGCATTTAACAGGTATAATGAAGCCCCAAATCCCCGAATCAGGGTCCTCAGACATAAGTTCTTATAGAAAAAAATATTTGAAAACAACAATTTCTAACATTTCCCACTTGCGTGAGAGAACTACAAAAGTGCCCACAATTGGGAAACAACGTGGATGCAAAACCACCATAACTGGTAATTACATGTAGCCAAATAAAAGTTCCCATATTATCACTCCATTCAACAATTATCTACATGCTGCTTGTTAATTTCATTGTCAAATCAACCAGTGTTTTATGCAACAATAATATTAAAAAGGCCAATCAGGACGAGGGTAAGTAAAGTGTAACTCAGATATCTTTCTAATTTGTTCATTCGTCATTCAGGACATCATTAAGAAAACCTGCAATTTTGGTGTTTACTTGTTTATTAGCATACCAAATCAAGAAACATTGATTAAAGAAACAAGTATTTCAATCACTATGAATCACTATGAATCACTCTTTACTCCGACACATGTTCAAAGTGTTATAACGTTTGAAATGTCAACACAGAACCAGCATAAGTTACATATCGCCTACGTCATTTTTTGTCAATTTTTTTTTTTTTTTTAGCCTAAATCATCTCCTCATGACACCGGCCACCTATGGTAAAATCACCTACATCCTCAGTTGATCAGATCATGTGATTTTACCCCTTAAAGATCATCACTTCTTTGACAATTTGCCACATTCATCAGATAATAACCCAGCAAAGAAGACCTAGAGGGAGATTGTTTAGTTATCAGTTTAGTTTATCAGTGTTTTATTGTTGACAGTAATATTGGTAACACTTTATTTTGAAGGTGTCTACATAAGAGTGACATGAGCGTGTCATAAACATGACATGGGATGTGTCATGAACATTAATGACACTTTGAAGTAACATTAATGCTCATGATACTTGTCATGTCATGTTTCTGACAGGCTTGTGTCACTCTTATGTAGACACCTTCAAAATAAAGTGTTACCATATCTTGCTTAAGTCACAAAGGTATGTTCAAAAAATTGCCTTTAATTTGTCATTTATTTCTCTAAAGTTACAGAATTTACACACAGTGTTATTACTATGCCAATAGCCATCCTTTGTTACATCCTTTTTGAGTGAAATGATCAATGTCATATGTTACACTTTTGGTGAAGTTTTTTGTGTTTCCTGCAGAACTTGAAAAAATTAGTTAGGCGATTATTTTAACAGGGTGACGATATAATATTTGATTTCAAGTGCTGGTTAACGTGACTGGACAAGACGTAAAAACGTATAAAAAGACAGATATTAAAGACAACATGTCTCTGCATTTAATTTTTATTTACTGATTGTGTCCAGACATTATTTCGGCAGTGGGTTTGTGGTGTTTATATACACGTGGACCGACAGATTACATTAAGTTTACCGGGACAAATCCTGAACATTCATTCATTCGTTCACTGAAACGAGGCTAACGCTAGCATGCTAGCTGAACTCACCAATCGGTCCTTTTCGAGGATAAAAACGCTCGCTGTTTTATCAAAAGATCCGGAGGCGAGTCTCCTGCCATCACAGCTCCACGCCACCGAGTGGACTTTAGCTGTGTGAGCCGGGAATTCACGACTTTTGTTGTTATTTTTGAAGCTCTCCTGCATCTCCTGGTAGTACTGCGACGCCATCTTGAAACTCTACGGTGGTTGAAAAAAACCAAAACACAGCAGTTTATGATCATCAGCGCCACCTGCTGCCGCGGAGTGAGAACTGCACACAAAATAAAATAAAATATTTTTTTCTTAACAACTTAATTTTATTAATTCAATGTTTTTTATAATTATAATTATAATATATATATATAGTTAGTTCATTATCAATATTATTATTGGTTATATGATTATTATGATTATTACAATTATATTATTTTTCTTCTGTACATATATTTCTAAGTTTTTGAAATACTCCATTCATCATAATTACACTTAATTATAAGTTTAATGCACATTTATTTTTATTTAATTTTTTTTTCTGTGCAGAAACCAATTTTTGATTTTAGTTGCATGTTTTCTTTCTTATTTGTTCTGAACTGTATCCTCCATTTCTTTAAAAGCATCAAAACTATATTATTACTTGAATATTGACATTGTCAGTCAAGACTCATTAAAATAAAATAAAGGATAAATTCACTCAAATGTATTGTTGACATTCAATCTGTTAAAATTAAACCAGTACATGGATAGATACCACCAGAAGTCACAGAATGTGTTTTGTTTTCTTAATTCGAATGAACCGACCCTTAAAATCAGTAGACATCCTACTCTCCATCAGAGGCTTTTGTTGATTTCTTCTTCAAATAAAACAAAAGACGCTTGTTTTAGTTTCAATTTATTTCAAGTGATGCTAAAATGAAAATCCATGTTTTAAAAAACTTTTTTTTTAACACTCCATTTATATCCCAAACACACACAATATCTATAGTCACCCAAACTCTGTCAGATACAGTAAATCCCTTTTATAAGTAGCCACTTGGTTAAACAACTATGCGATCAGTACAAGGACCCAGAACATGAACCCGGCTGCGGGCCAACTCCACGGCCGCCTGAAGGCCTGTGCAAGGCCTCGATATGCTGAATATCCAGGCCTGTGGCGGCTCAGCGGCTCGGTGGGTTGTTTATTGTGCAGCACGTTTACTCCTTCACACCCGGTCCTCTGCATTAGAATAAAATACACCCAATGGACAGAACAAAATGCATTTTTAAATGTGATCCTGTGTGTTTAAGAAAGAATGACAAGGTGTGAAAGCATCATACAAATGTGCCTTATGTAATTGCATACTCTTCGAAAAATTTGTTCTTAATGTTGCATCACGTGTCAGGAAAGCTATAATATATAGACGGTACAGCCCTACAAAATAAAAGTCAAGGAATGCACGGTGAAATGTGATGCAAGTACAGAATCAATGAGCGTGTCTCAGAATGTGTGCATACAAGACTCAGTGGAGGAAGGCGTGTGGAAGACTCTGGTGAAGGGACGGTGACAGTTTTCACACCACAAAATGTAATTCAGGAGGTTTATAGGCAGGTGTTTGTGGAGAGGTAGACAAAGAAATCAGGCAAATCATTCCTCCAAAGCTGCTCTAATCCTTTGCTCATATAACCACTGGTTTAAAAAAAATGGCTTTCTATTTCTCTCTAACGTTTCGCTGTAATCGACACCTGGTTTGGTGAAATCTCGTCACACGGACCCTGAGAACATTTCAGTTAGATGTGATTTAGTTGGAACTGTGCTACCGTTTCTGCTGTTGTTCCTCCTAACCTGAAATAAGAGTCACACGCATTAAATTCAAACCCTCACAAGCCTGACGGCACACTGATAGTCGACACGCTGAAACCTGGACGGGAGCCTCAGCAGCAGAAGTGGAAGAGCAGTAAAGTATACGTTTTTCCACGTGCAGCGCTTTAAATGTACCCTGGCTGTAAATATTGTTCCTGGCTGTTTTCACTCAGCCTCCCTCCATTTATATTCAGGAAGAGGTCGGACTGAACAGAAAAAGTTCATGAATGAGATACTCTAGATACCTGGATACTACCAACAGGGCTGCACAATTAGAGGTCTGAAATACACAAGTTTAACAGCTTAGTACAGGTTTTGGACTTCATCAGTGGATGCACTTTTTCTCAGGAAGTCAAGTTTCTTGGTACTTACAGTACTTTTTTTGAAAGCCGACTGTGCAGCATCGTGAAAGAATGATGCAAATTGATTTATTGACTTGTTTAGTTTGTTTCAATTCAGCAGTTTTTGTACCAGCCCTGTTAAAGAATAACTTGTCTCAGTGGTTGAAGTGAAAGCAGTTTAAAACTGTTTCAATATTGCCACTGATGAAGCTAGTGACGACACATCCACTGTGCAGCCCTGTGACGACTGGGAATAAAGAAGAGGAGAAGCAGAAGAAGTTGAATTGCTGGATTCTGAACAGTACAGTGCATTCCTTCTGATGACACAAAGTGATATCGAACAGATCCTTTGTGCATCAAATAGAAGAAGAAAAGAACAAAACATCAACCTAAAGCTTTGCAGTCATTGTACAAGCTGAAGTGTCTGAAGAAAACTGAGGTTCTGTGCAAAAAAGTGCAGCTTCCCTCATACAGTTCAGTCAGTCCGTCCTGCAGGATCCACGGGTCTGTTTTCAGAAAGCTTCAAAGAAGAGAACTGATGTGCAGCAGACTGATAATGCTCCAATTATAAACTCAGATTATCAGCCATTGCAGGAAGCCCCACTCTGTCACCACAGCCTGTTTATGTGACTTAAGGTTCTTGTAGCCTTTTTACATGTAATGTTATTGAACCATTTGATTGTGTTGAGAACATTTAATCCTTTAATTCATTTCATACTAATACTTCACTTCATTATATGGCAGGTCCATGCAGGTTTAATTAAAGAGTGATAATTAAAGAGTAATATTTACCTTTTTCAACTGTTTCATTTTAATAACTTTTAGACACCTGTGTCAGAATTTTATTTTCTTGCTTCCTACCCCAATAATAACCCATAATTTCATCTGCATTAAAATTTTATATATACTTTTTTTTATATCTTTGTGCTGACTATGAATCAATGACTCTGAGGTTAAAGAAGTTGCAGTTATATGAATGTTGTATAACTCAGTGAGTAAAAAGGCAAAAAAGGGGAGCTATTAAATGTAAATATAATTTGTTTTTAATTTTAGCTGCAAATTTATGAAGGTATTTTTCCCTCAAATTGTTTGGAGTTAAGAAAAATAGTTTCAGTATGTATTAATGAGCGACCGTTAGTTTGTTTGAGGAGGTTTCTACAATGGCTGGACAGGTCAGGGTGCGTTCACAGTCACAGTTTATCTGCAGCAGTTCAAGTGTGTGAGAGAAATTACATTTAAACTTCAAACTTGCACTTAGATTCAGGCTTTTTGACAAGTGGTGAAAAAGCTTCAATGTTTGGATCTTTCCTTACAGTTAGTATTTAAGTGGTTAGTGTAAATCAGAAAAAAAGTAAACTTTCCCACTCTGTTTTTGACCCAATAAACAAGAGATAAATGTGTGATCGCACCCTGAACCTTCTGATCTGAGAGTGAATATCGACTAAATAAATGCTCGGGTCAGATTACAGAAACAGGCCCGGGACCCTCAGACTCCTTCCTAGCACTCGGCGTCGGTGCTGCCGTTGACGGGGCCGGCACAGACGGTGGCGTGTGCGTCCTCAGCGGGTTGGGCGTGTTCGACTCCGTTTGACTGGACGCACTTCTCGGGCGCATTTCGATCATCGTCCCCCACGCTGCAGACAGACAGAGAGCAGAGAGGTTGACCAAATGTTGTGTATGAGCTAAGAACTACACATCTTTATCAGTTCATTATTATTATTATTTTTTGTATTGTTATTTTAGTCAGCAAAATACTGTACATCTTCATCAGTCAATTATTTAAAAAAATATTTTGTTAGCAAAATGATGTACATCTTCATGAGTTATTTGTCTTTTTTTGTTTAGTATAGTAGCAAATTACTGTACATCTTTATCAGTTAATTTTCTAAAATATATTTATTTTGTTTAGTTAAGTAAGCAAAATTCTGTTTAGTTTAGTTTAGTTGGTTTAGTGTATTTCAGTGGTTTTATTTTAACTTACACAATCAAATACACATAAAACATAATAAATAAACAAAAATAAGTCATAACTTTTGAAATAGTGACAAACTAAAAACATGTTGTCTTGTGTCGCATACACTTTGGATTTGTTAACATTTTCTATGTATTTCACCAAACCATCAATGTATGGAACTCCAAAAGAAGAGCACAATACATTTTATCTCATGCATTTTAATGACATCATCAGCTGAGTGAAGTGTATAGACTCATGTTCTGCTCACCTGTTGATGCAGCCGTTGCTGACCGGAGACTCTGTGGTTTCCTTCTCAGACAGGGAGCTGCAGGACCTCCTCTCCTGCCAGGAGCCCACTCTGGGCTCTTTGCACGTGTCGGAGCTCTTCCTCCGGGCCACGACAGGTCCCGGTCCTGACCCCCGTCTCTCTGGACTCACCCTGGGAGCAGCAGGGTCAGCGGGGACGCTCAGCCCCCCCGGGCCCTCTGTATCTTTGCCCGAGTCACTGCTGGTGCGTCCCCCATTCAGGCTGTCTGAGGAGGACACGTGGCTCATCTGGCCTTCATCTGGGTAACAAAAAAACAAAACACAATGATGTGTTATTTCTCCTTTTTAAATTATTATTTTTTTTAGTTTTTTATTCACAGCTGGATGAAGAACAATCTGGCAATGACAGAGAGAAGACATGCAACAGAGACCTAACACCAGATTCAAACTAGAAAGTCACTGATTAAAAATTGAAATCTTAAATCTCTTCTTAAAACATATCTATTTAAAAAAGCCTTTTATTAATTTTACCACATCGCCTAATTTTAACATGTCTTTACTGTCCTATCTAATTTGCACTGGGGGCAGGCGGGTGGGGGGAAGGGGGGAAGGATGTACATTTTTTTTTGTATGTGCTTGTTTCTGTCTTGTTTGCTTGTTTTACTTGCTGTTCAGCACTTTGTAACGTTTTGTTTTGAAAAGTGCTCTATAAATAAAGTTTATTATCATATTATTATTATGATTATACTGATTTTAATGCAAATCAACTGCTTAAAATAAAACTTAATAATTACTAATTTACTAATGCAAAAGTAACATTTCCACAGTTTAAAAATACTCAGTTACAATTAAAAGTCCTGCATTTATAATCTCACTTGTGGTAATTTAAATTAAAAAAGTACCTCGATCAGCCAAATATATTTCAAACACCAAAATAACAGGATTTATGCAGAATGGCTGTTTTAGAGTTGCATTATTAGTGATGTGAATTATTGTAATATTATTACACATGGTTTATCAAATCTTGATCTGCAAAGTGACTAACAGCTATATCAAAGCGAAAAAACTACAACTTTTCTCATTGAAATTAAGTTTTAAAAAAATGACATAAAATGCAAGCAGAAGTAAAGTAACTCAAATTTGTAATTAAATAATAATCAAATAAACATAGTAACCTTCGACCACTCTGAAAGAGGCTGAGCTTTACATCAACCCAAGCCTGCACTGCATTTTCATAACTTTACACTGTATTTGGGCATAATACATGTAAGTTATAGCCTGCTGTACCTCCTGTGTGTGTAAGCACAACAGCCTAAATATTTGCTGAGACACTTTAAAAGACGGCACTTTAGCTTTTAGTGGACGTGTTGTGTTTTGAAGCCTGTTAAAGAGAGACGAGGAGTCAGAAGAGGACAGACAGGAAACATTCATTATGTAACATGCTGCTGTGTTTCCTGAATTTAAGGTCATTCACTTTACAATGTTTATCTTAAAAAATACTTTCAATATTTACTGGCAGTTTTGTGCATCACTCCACATTTCTAGACTTGTTTTCTTCTGATATTTGTATTCGTTTTATCATTTTTATCTATTTTGGATATTTTATAATAACACATTTAACACTCTTAGAAAACTCTTCATGTAATGAATCTGGAATAAATAATGATATTTTTTTCTCTCTTGTGTCTTTTTCCTATTGAGTTATCAAGTTATCATCTATTATTGTGTTCACTCTGTTTATTGTCTAACTGATGATTGTTTTTCAGGTTTTACATCACCTGTAACAGAGGCACAAACTGAGTATAAATCTGTTATCTTCACTGTAAAAAAAAAAGAAAAGAACTTTACCGTAATAAATACGGTAGAACTTTTTTTAATATTACGGTAAAAAGATATTGGCACTGTTAATTTCACGTTTAAGACAGCCATTTTATTCCATTTTTACTGTATAAATAAAAGGTTTTCCATCTGAAGAAACGCTGTTCTGCCATATAATTGACAAGTAAATACTTTATAAACGAAAACACATAAATTAAAGATTTTACCATTAAATATTGCAGTATATTTTTGTTAGAGATATGGTGTTTAGTACATTTAACAGTTTAAAAAGTATTTTTACAAAAGATAAATGCAAAAATTACAGTGGTGGCATGTATATATATTGCACTAAATACATTTTACAGTATATTTTACAGTGGAGTAATGTATTTTTCAAAAAACAAAACTGTAAAAAATACTGTTTTGGCTGATATATACATTTACGGTGTTTCATTGTTACTGAAACTGAATTAACTCATTTATCATTTTACGGTCTTTTACCGTCACGGTTTAGAAGTTTTTTACCGTAAAATCTACAGACATATTTTTTACAGTGTTCCATGCCTCCTTTCCTCCTTTTAGAGAGAAGATTTGACTCTTCTTTGCTTCATTGATCTCTATTTGAAAGGAAATAAAGTAGAAAGCTTTTTTTCTTCAGGCCGGAGTCAGTCACGTGTTGAATCTATACCTTTAGTAAGATTAAAAACAAACACTTGTGTGTCAATCCACCAGACGAGGTCAATCAATCGTGGAAAAGCAGATAAATCCATGTCAGCATTAATCTGACCTGGTTACAGTGTGTGTGTGTGTGTGTGTGTGTTTTTTTGTGTGGTGCAGAGCGCCCTCCTGTGGATACACACACACACACAGAGCAGCGGTGGAACCTGTGACCTCTGCAGTGTTCACACACTGCAAATTATTTGTTTCTTACCGAGATAAAAAAAAAATTGGATTTAGAAGTGTTAGATAATTTATCTTGTTTTAAGAGTTACTTTCTTATTTTAAGTGTTCAACATGCTAATTTCTAGATTTAACAATCTTAATTCAAGACATCTTGTCAAGTGAAATTATCTGTCCATGCAGCAAGATCATTTCCCTCAGATTTAGTGTTTTTATCTTGTTTTCAGACAACCCTTTTTTTTTGCAGTGCACATATTCTGACTGAGCGGATCATTGATGTGAAGCCTCAGGTTCAGACAGTCACACCGGCTTCACTCCTGCACACATACTGCCTTAGTTTTGCTTATTGCCCTCTTTATCAATGTTCAAATTGATTCTTCTCGAAAGCCGTTTGTGAATTAAGTTTTAATATCAGCATATCATCAAACATGGACGCATTATATTCACAAACTAGGGTTTAAAGAGGATTTAAGCTCATAAATGTGTTCAAGGGTTTGATAATAGAAAATAATATTGTTTTTTGCATTTTATGCATTTGTTTATTTATCTTTGTGTGCACCTTACACATGGTTTTATTCTTTTATTTTATTGTATTCTTTCTTATTTCATTATATTTTTGATGGTGTTGTAAAAATGTGCTACATGAATAAGGTTATAATTAATACTGAATCCAAACCTGGCAGTGCTGTAAAGTAACTAAGTACATATACTGAAGTATGGTACTGTTTTTGAGATATTTTCTATTTTAGAGTATTTTATACTTCTACTCCACTTCATTTCAGAGGCAAATATTGTCGTTATTGTTTTGACTGTGCTTACCTTTTAGGTTAATCATTATAATGACGTGTAATATAATAATGATATATAATGATCCCATTACATCACTTTGAAAGGGGCCATTCTGCCTAATGAGTGCTTTTAATTTAATACTTTAAGTATATTTTGTTGCTAATGCTTTCACACTTTTGCCCAAGAAAGATTTTGATTACAGGACTTTAGCTTGTAATGTAGTACTTTAATAGAATAACATAGTATTGTTTGTTTGTTTCTCTATAAAAGGACACATTAAATCATCACTTCTTTTTTTTTTTTTTTTTTTTTTTGGCATTTTTATGTGTATGTGTTTATATGTTAAGTGGTTAGTGGTAAGCACTCTACCAGTGTGAGCCACCGGGACGCCCCTAAATGATCACTTCTAAGCACTAACTTGGTTTTAAACTGTGAAACGGTACAGAAATCTTCCTCAGGTGTGTTTACCTCCGGAGCCAGCTTCTCCTGCCTTGTTGCGCCGGCGCCTCAGGATGACCTCCAGCTCGCTGTCCTTCTTCCCGGGAGGCGACGGGCCCGACTCCTGAGACCCTCGGCTGGGGCTCCTCTTCACCGTCTCCTGGAGGCAAAAACAACCGTCACTGCAGGGGCTTATTACTCTACTTCAAAGAGCGGATAGATAGTGAATTAATCCAGAATTATTTACTTCACGGGTCTCAAACTCGCGGCCCGCAGGCCAATTGCGGCCCTGTGACGATGAACCAAATTGATCAACATAAAAAATATTAGATCTCCTGCACATATTGTTATTCTGTCCTGTTCTTCTGTTGTTGTGGTTAAAACAGTTTACAGGTAAAATTGTGAGATGCTTTTTGTTTTCATGATGTAGACTTTGTTTAGACTTTAGTGAATATTTTCTTTTAACAGCAACAGCTTTTTGACACCAAAACAGGATGACAATTTTTTTTACCAGGATGCCTTTCAGCTCCTCCATGGCGCTCTCCTGCGGTTTCTCCTCACAGACTGGAGGCGGCTGTGGGAAGAAAAACACAAATTATTTTCCTTTCTGTTTTTCTTTTAACAAACAAGTTAGAGCATGGTATGAATGATGCATTTCAGATATACTGAAAAGGTCAGCTTTTTATGAGGAAAAAAATCATCTGCCAACCATGAGTGACTGATTAACATCTTTTATTATGATAACCGTGCCACATATTTCTAAAAACGCTTCTCTTCAGAGGGGAACAATAAGCCAACACACACACACAGTCCAGCCCATGAAGCCATTAGGAATGGATGTTAAAGTGTGTTTAACTGATTAAAAAAGGAGGGTCTGCAGTGTGTGTGTGTGTGTGTGTGTGTGTGTGTGTGTGTGTGTGTGTGGGTGTGTGTGTGTGTGTGTGTGAGATTGCTTCAAGGTTTGAATTTAAGTTTTAGTATTTTTGCAAATTCCACAATTATAGAATTGGCTTCTTAGAAAAGTATCTAATTTTCATTGTTTTATGTAAACATTAGTCACCAAAATAAGTCACCAAATAATCTGTGTGAAATATGCTCATTCATGTAAATGATGTACCCTGAAAGCATGTTTACTGTTTTTTCCGGATGTCCCAATAAAGCCTGATTAAAACATCACTTCCTCATTTCAGAGGTTTGAAGGCGTGTATAGGCTAACTGAGTTATGGTAAGTTTACTACATTTTTTTCAGCTCTCTACAACCTCTAGAAAGGGTGGTCCCCACAAGTGATGATTCAAACTGGAGTCCCCATGTTATAGGAAAACCAGTATGTGTGTGTGTGTGTGTGTGTGTGTGTGTGTGTGTGTTGGGTTAGTGGGGTCAGAGGGAGGGAAACATCTTTTTCCCCCCAGAGAGCAACAGCGACTTCACATCATAAGATTGATGCAGACGTCAATATACTCACTTTTACTGCGACCCTCTGTGGCAGCACAAAGGAGACACATGGAGAGGAAAGAGGGGAAGAGAATAAAGAGAATAAAGAGAGGAGAGTAATCAGCCAGAGTGCATTCAGACTGCAGCAGATACGAGCTGACAGTTTACTGACGTCCTGATCTCTAAAGCAGCAGCAGGAGGAGGGAGGAGCACCACAGTTACAGTAAAACAGGTTGTGTGTGTGCCAGGAAAACTGTTTTACCAAGTCAAGATTGATTTTCTTTTTATATTCTGAGGTCACAGGAATAAATTAGTACATTTGCTGTCAGGGAGCTGTGACCTTTGACCTTTGACTTCCTTACTATTGTTTGATTCGGGGTCAGAATCAATGAAGAGTTCATTTCAAAAAGCTTTGTGGGCAAAAAAGGAACAACTGTCTTTGCCTGATTATAGAGACTTAATTGAATAACAACTTGACTTTAGTCTTTGTTTTTAAACTAGCACTGTGACAATAAGGTTAAATAAATCCTGTTTCTTGACGGACAATACACATGAATTATGCATGTGTTGTTTTATTCTTTTCAATGTGATCAGAAAAGCCATAATACAAATAAATATCAATGAAGTGTGAGAAGGAAAAAGGAAATCAAACCACACATGAGTTATCCTTTTCAAATCTCAGCCAGTCATCTCGTACTCACCTTGGTCTCCTGACTCTTGACAGGCCGCAGCACGACGCCATGTTTGATCCTCTCCATCATTTCATTCACCGCCTTCGCCTTCACGTCATCCCCCTCGCCAGCTTCAGAGACACAGAGAGAGAAAGGTTTAGGTGATATGGCAATGAATATGACAAGACAATCAAGGTTCAATGCCTTAAAGCAGCGGTTCCCAAACTTTTTTAGCAGCGCACCCCCTTCTATGTCTCAACCGGGTTGATGCACCTCCAATCCCCCACACCTTCAAAAAAAACAAAATGCAATAAGCTTTTTAATAACCATATTAAAAGTGTCATGTTTAATCATGCTCAAATGACGAGAACACACATATAATTAAAATAATCACCATCACAACAATGCGCTCTTGCATTTGAATTAATCTGAAACACAGTTTCAATATAATGCAACAAAGTTATGTGCAAGCTTCCACTTTTAAGAGCAAAGAGACAGGCTCAGGATCAGAGGCAGACAGCAGATCAGTTGGGAAAATGTTATAATATTTTGAGGCCGCTTTGAACAAAAATTGCAGCAAGTTGAAATGAGCGTGGAGCTAAAACACAACCCCGTTATTATAACACAGGCTGGAAAAATGGAAGAAGATAACTTCTTCTACGCTTCATTTTAAGATGAAGTGCATTTTGAATAGCCTGCATTTATTTATTAATTAATATTACAGTTTTTGATTTTACATTTTACAAAGGAAATGTTTATTTATACTTCTTTATTGTGTGGGGGAAAAAATGTAATTGTGTAATTATCAGAACGTCATTACATTTTTCATCTTGCGCACCCCCAGCGGTCCACGCACCACACTTTGGGAATCCCTGCCTTAAAGTAAATGCTCAGTTGCTTGAAGTCATGTGCTAAATAAAGAGCAGGACTGTTTTAAAATGTGGCTTTAATCTTTTTGGTTTTTATTCACTCGATTAATTAAAAACAAAGTGTAATCCCATCCAGGTATTTTATCTTATACTTGTTTCTAAATTAAATTTCCAGAAAATATCACAACATGTATAACTATCATGATGTAAAATGACTTTATCCATATTGCCCACTGCTATCTAATAACATGCTGCACTACATGTGATAATATGGAAAGGGGGCATGAGACTCACCTGGAGGCTGCTCAGTCTTCACAGAGGCTTTCGAGCCTTTGGAGGATTTCCTCATGATGGCGATCAGAGAGCTGACAGGAGACACAATAACTCAGAGTTATAAACATTCTGAACAGAAAACAGATCAGAAATGGTATGAAATACATTTTTCCTCATCTAAATTCTCTCTTTAGTACTTTAATACTTTGTTTATTTGATATTAAAGATGATACAAATGTTTGTCCAATCATTCACTCCTTCCATTATAAAACACACATCAGAGAAAAACAATATCAAATCTACCTCATGAGAAGATTCATCATTGTATGGAAGAAGTAACTTAAATAATAATAAGTATTTAATACGTAGTTGAGTATTATCAAGTATTATCAATAAGTATTAAGTAGCATAAAATGGAAATACTCAAGTATATGTACAGGTAATTGAGTGACTTCTTTTGTATTATTTTTGGAAGCTTTGGGGACACATTTCACACTCAGAATACAGACACTCAAATGAAACTGCAGACAGTAAATATAGTGAAATATAGTGTCCTGTGCAGTAAATAGAAAGAGCCTGATCGCTTGATTAAACAGCTTACTGAAACGAGGCGAGGACAAATCACACACTAAATCCATATTTAGCCACAAAGCCCCCTGTTGACTGTAAAGCCACTCCACTCCACTGTCCTCTGGCTTTGAGACGTTTCTCTTCCTCTGTGTATTAATAAAGGTTTCAGTATTCTGTACAGCAGGGATTCCCAAAGTGTGGTGCATGGACCCCCAGGGGTGCGGAAGCTGCCGCTTGGGAGCTACATTTTTTTCCCCCCACACAATAAAGACGTGTAAATAAACATTTCTTTTGTAAAATGTAAAATCAAAAACTGTAATATTGATTAATAAATAAATGTAGGCTATTCAAAATGCACTTCATCTTAAAATTAAGCGTAGAAGTTATCTTCTTCCATTTTTCCAACCTGTGTTACGATGATGGGTTGTTTAGCTCCACGCTCATTTCAACTTGCTGCAATTTTTGTTCAACGCGCCTCAAAATATTATAACATTTTCCCAACGTATCTGCTGTCTGCCTCTGATCCTGAGCCTGTCATCATCCTCTTTGCTCTTAAAAGTGGAAGCTTGTGCATAACTTTGTTGCATTACATTGAAACTATGTTTCAGATTAATTCAAATGCAAGAGCGCATTGTTGTGATCGTGATTATTTTATTATATGTGTGTTCTGGTCATTTGAGCATTATTAAACATGCCGCCTTTAATACGGCTATAAAAAAGCTTATTGCATTTTTTTGTTTTTTTGAAGGTGTGGGGGATTGGGGGTGCGTCAACCCGGTTGGGACATAGAAGGGGGTGCGCGGCTAAAAAAGTTTGGGTGGTGACCACAGGAACAGGTCGGTGGCGTGCGGTGTAACGTGGAGCATGTGTCTGGTTTGTTGCTGCGTCCTCACCTGAGGGGGTTGCATCTCGAGGGGGGAGGTGGAGGAGGGGGTGGCGGTGGAGGAGGAGGGGGAGGCGGCGGCTGTGGGGGAGGGGCTGGCGGCGGAGCAACCCCAGGTTCAGGGGGAGGGGGCTCTATGCTGGGCGTCAAGTCAACCTTAGTCTGGGTCTCCTGCAGCTTGTGGACTGAGGATAGGAAGAAAACAATGGAAACAGTTAATAAAATCAACAACAGTACTACTGTTAATAATATTACTGCTACTAGTAATAGCACTATTAGTACTGCTACTACTGCAGATGTATCATCTGTTAGAAATAATCTATTATTCTGTCTCTGTTTTCTGTCTCATTGGGATCACTATCTGATTGACTAGGTCACTATCCATGCATGCGTAATTCACTAACTGTGTGTGTTCCCTCTCTCTATGCAATTATAGATTAATCATGTAAGATGCTTTGATACAATGATCATGTGCTAATACTGTTTTAAAACTATGATTTCTCCAGATACATCAAAACTAAATACATGTATTCCATCTGCTTAAACTTAGTAAGATTCTATCATCACAAAAAGATATATTTTATGTTTTGTATTTTATGTGAACATTGCAAAATCTGTGTCTTCACTAATATCTCTGCAAGTCATAACAAGGTAGGAAGCTGTGTTGAATGTTTTGGGAACAGGTCAGGTCACGGACATGGTGTACTGAGAAGAAGAGGTAACTGTCTTCTCTGCTTGGTGACATGACGTGTTCACAATATTGATTGAAACTGACGAATCAACGGTTCGAGAGGGACGCACCTTCTGGAGAGTTCTACCCACATTCTTAGTAAAACCTCCTTCTAGGTTATAAAAAAGGGTTCGAGGGACAGAAGGGGCGTCCAGGCCTCATGAACTGATTTTTTTATGTAAATCAGGGAAGTGATGTTTGAACCCAGAGACTCTGTAACTGCACATTTCTTGACGTATTGTAATAAAATTATGTTAAACTGAGAACTTGGACGTCTCCTGCTCATCATTCCCCATCAATAAATCTGCGCAGAGAAATAGGTGAGAGGATTTACAGGTTTCCTCAATGCATTTCTCAACAAAATCAACAACAGTACTACTGTTAATAATATTACTACAACTAGCATTAGCACTATTAGTACTGCTACTACTGCAGATGTATCATCTAACATCTCCTTTTTCTTCCTGGTGAAGGAAATCCTCCACGTTTGGGTCCAGAGTGAACACTCTCCCTCCTCACACTATCTGTGGAGGCCATGAAAGAGGCTTCTGTTTTAATTGTCCTTTTTAACGGTTTCTGGTTGAAGTCAGTTGGTGGTTTTGGCGCCGACTTCGTGTGACCCATTTAAAAATGGGCAGATGCTACGATGCACACGGGGAGAAATTTTGCATGTTTGCCAGCTTTCCTGCAGCAGATGGGTCAATGGTCTGTGTCAGAGTCAATGGAGGGAAACACACAGAAACCACAGAGGAAGAAGACACAGAGGCGTCTACTCCATACACAGCATACAACACAATTTTACTTTTAACATCCCTTTATCTATTGTTTTACTGTCTTTCATTTTACTTTACACGAATAAACCTGACATCAGACTTTAGGATATTATTAATGATAATAATTTGACTTTATTGCCTTTCAGCTCCTAAAAATGACCCTTAAGAGTTCTCATATATAGCTTACAGATGTGAAAAATATAGACAATATCAAATGCATTTTCTCTATCAGCTTGTTCCCTCAGTTTAATCATGTCCCAAATCTATTTTCTTAATTTATGCTTACATTTTATGGATATAATTTGGATTGTCCATACTTTAATTTTATTATGTTGATTATTGTATGAACAACATTGCACGTCTGTACTTTGCATCTGTATTTAATAATTTTGTACAAATCAGAGACCTCAGGTCAGAAAGTTTAAAGTTGAACGACAGAAATAACCTCAGACGTCTGATTTTGGTGCAGCTCAATCAGAACGCTCAAACTGGGTCAAACACTGTGCGCTACATTGAGTTGTTAAAGTGTCAGTGCATGTGTTAATTGTGCCTGTGTCAGTAAACTGTATCATCGCTCACAACAGCCCTGCTGTGTGTAGTTTATATATATAAATATATATAAAAAGATCAGTTATTGGTTTCTCTAATTTAGGACTAATTACAATTGTATATAGACTCACTTTCACCATATCAGGAGGTTCTTCTCCTGTGTGTGTGTGTGTGTGTGTGTGTTTGTGTGTGTGAATTATGTAAATTAATTTACATATATTCAAATGAGGTCCCCATCAACCATGTAGAATCGATTTTTCCCAAGTCCCCAGATGAAATGGTCCAGCCATGACTTCATCAATTCTGCTATTTGAAGTTGTGTATAAGCTAACAAAGCCATAATGGTTATACTTGATTTTTTTCATAGCTGCATAACATTTAGAAAGGGTGGTCCCCCCACGTGATGAATAAAATGTTGGTCCCCACAGACCATATAAACCTGTGTGTGTGTGTGTGTGTGTTAATCCTCCTCCCTTATTTCCAGTGTGTTTGTAACCATGTTCAGGGAGATACTCCCCAGCCAATCAGAAACAAGTATTTTCTGTTGCTATGCTGCTCTGTTTAACTCTTTGTTTTCTCTCAACATCCAGCTGAGAACCCCCCTCTACTCCACCTGCTGAGTGTGGGTGTGTGTCTCCACCTCCACCCACCTCTGTTCTCCAGCTCCTCGTTTTTCTTCTCTGCCTGCTCCAGTCGTCCCTCCACCTCCTTCTTCACCACCTCCTGCAGCTCCAGCTGCCTCTGCAGAGCCTCCAGCTGCTTCTTCACACAGCTCTGCTCCAGCTGTGCCTCCAGGCTCTCCACCTACACACACACACACATAGATACTACATGATTTACATCATAGCTACACAATACAGGTGGGTCTATTGTTAGAGGTTAGATTGTAGTCTGCTTTATTTTGCACACAGACTGTGTGACAATGTGAAAGGTGTCTCTGGCAGTGATGAAGCTGGAGAGAAAGATGAGCTGAATCTGCAGCTTTCTTCGTCTTTACAAAGTTTTATAGAGGGTTTCAGCTCATTGTTTATCTATCCGGCCACAACTTTACTGTTCTGGTTCACTCTACGTGCTTTCATAGTGTCCTTTTCAGAGAAAAAGCTGTAAAAAGCTGCTGTACGATACGTGTTCATCAGCAATCAGCAGACAGACAGTTACCAAAACTCGGGCTGTCCTCAAATATATTAAATTTTTACATTCATATGATTTTGTCGATGAATCGATTAGCTGATTTAATAAACAGATCTGTAAGACTGAGTGCATCCACAAAAAATCATGCAGAAGCATCACTTTAAATATTGTGTTTACCAAAGTTGTGATTATGAGTTTCTTTTTTTTTTTTTTTTAGATTATTTTTTTGGCATTTTTGTTGCTTTTTATTGATAGTGAGAGATAGAAAGGGGGTGATAGAGGGGAAGACATGCGGCAAAGGGAGCTCAGGCCAGATTCGAACCCGGCTCCGCCGCAGCACACGGCATACATGGTTAGCGCTCTACCGGTGTGAGCCACCGCGACGCCCCGATTATGAGTTTCTTAACCCTTTGATGCACAACATGGGTCAAAAATGACCCACATTCATTCCCCATGTTATTTAATGCTGCTGTGTGTTTCTGTGCTCTTTTGATATCAACTTATTTTATGATTGAATATTCCAAGTATTCTTTAAACATCTTGTTTTTGATCACAACAGATCATTATTTCCATTTTGCTTCTCATACTCTATGAAGAAAAAAAGTTTTTGTATTGTTACGCAGCTAACTACTTGGCTAAGTAGCTTGCTAAGCAAAATACTTCGCCAAGAAGGTAGCTAAGTATTTAGCTTAACAAGCTACTTAGCTAAAAAATGGTTATGGGTAATTTTTCACCCATGTTGTTCATTAGAAGAGTAGTGAGACAAAAAGGGGTTTATTCAAAAATTAATAAAGGATAAAAAATATAGGATGTATGATGATCAAAATGAAACTAATTGAGGAAAACTTGGAATACTGAATGATGAAAATAATTTATTGCAAAGATATAGAACATAAAAACTCTGTCGGGTCACTTTAGACCCATGTTGTGCATCAAAGGGTTAATAAAAAATGAGGGTAGCCCTATCAAAAGCAACCAGTAGAGAGTACATTTTTTGGACTTCTACAAACACAAATACACCGAATGATGATAATGTTCTGTAACTGCTGGATGTGTGATTAAGCCACTGATTGCTAACAGGTATAGCTTCAAAGGTGATAATATGTCAGTGCTGTCCACAACTAGTTTCTGCTGCACCCAAGTGGCCAAACAAATCAGAAATTGTTTTTAAAAAAAAGCTCATGATGACTCAGTCCTGCACTGTGAGTTGAACTTTCTGTCAATCAAACTGAAAGGTAGCCTGATGACAGACGAACACCATGAACTGAAGCTTGTGGGTTTACCTTCTGCTGATGCTGCAGACGCTCCTCCTCCAGGGTTTTGGTGACGGCAGCGACGTCCTCCAGAGCTTTCAGCAGCTGAACGCTGGGCTCAGCACTCTGCAGCAGCAGCATGCTCTGCCTGTTGGCCTCCTTCTGCTTCACCAGCATCTGCAGGAAGAAGAGGAGGAGATAGAGAGGGAGAAAGTAACTCATCTTTCCTCCATATTTCCCTTCCAACATATCCTCCCAGTTTTCCCATCACAAACAGTCTGTTTCAATCCTGCAGGCTCTTCACTTTTCAGGTCAGTAAACAGCAGATTCAGGACATTTCATTAATCAGGCAAGAGATTATTAACACACATCAATTACCAACACAACAATGCAGGTCAGTGTTTATCATCGAGGCGAACAGCAGCGTCACTTCACAGCTTTTAATTCGTTCAATTAATGATATCATCAGACTGGGGAATTCAGAGAGCTGACAAATATTGTTCTCTGAATATGACTTGGATTTTTTAACTGAATCTGTCTTTTTTCATCATAAGTTGAGTGGAAACCAAACTTAACCCATAAGAACCCATGGTGAGACCTGTGTAACAAACACTTTAAATCTTCTAGAATCTCTCATATTCAGCTTTATGCTTGACATTAACTCATTAAATCCCTAAGCGACACATATTCAACACCCTGGTGTGGAGGTCATGTGACTTTGACAAGAAGTGACTTCTCCAAAATATGTGTGTGACTGGAAACAGAAATGTGAAAAAGTAGGTAATTTCAAAAAGCCAATTTTTTGTGACTAGGGTCAGTTTAAACCCACTTAACAATTCTAACCCGTTAATAGGGTGTCCTGTGTTTCATTTAAGTTGTTGTGATCATATTTCCTGAACAAATTAAAGTCACAATTTTGATATATGTTATGGAAATACAAACAAAAAGGCTAAAAGGCAAATGGTTATTTGTTTTTATTTATTATTGATGTATTATTATTTTGTTACTTAAAAACAAATCTGAAAAATAATATATTGTTAAACAGCACTATTAATGTCACAATTTTGATAAATGTGGAGATATAAAGAAAAAGGCAAATTTCTGTCTCTGTAAGAAGAAAATGTGTCTATTTTTTCTCTTAATAAGAAATATTATAAACATAAATACCATTAATGCCCAATGTATCGTATATGTCACATCACAGATCTTCGACATTTAGGGATAGAATTTTTTTTAAAAACATCATAAATGTGTTCTATGTGGTTCTATCCCCCATCATTTTCCTTTAAGGATAACTGGGTCTGGGTTCTTATGGGTTAAGCTAAAGGGAGAGAGAAAATCGTTGTCAGGTGGACATAAATATGAATGTGACTGAAATTAGATCATAATGTTCCCATGTCTTTGCTCGATGTAAATATTTAACTATTGTGTTAGCGAACAACTTCATTAATTTGTGATGTTGTGGTGTCTGTGGATCTGTCAGCTTGTTTCGAGATTTTTATGCCCCCTAGTGGTCAAAAATGTTTCTGAACCTACAGTTCTCTTTTCAAGACATTAGTTGTGGCCTTTATTTACACACTTCTGCAATCTTTCTTGTACTTTATGTTACAGTTTTTACAGAGATGCTTTTCGGTGATCGCCTCTTTACCTCGTGTGCGTACGTCTCAGCTTTGACTCTCAGACTCTGCTCCAAGTCCAGCTGGTCCTTCATCCCGTCATACTCCTGAGCTGCCATCATCGACACTACAGAGTTCACATTAATTAACATCTTTGCATTGAGCTTATTCTTAGCTGTACAGCTGCTAAAATCCACTTTACAATAAGTCTGAACACGGACACACACACCACACATATACTTAGTTATAGTTAGTTATATAAATTGTAGTTTAAACCTCTGGGGTCTGAGCCTATTTGGCCATTATATACCACATAATATTTACTATACTCATGTTTGGTATTTGGTACTTTCTCAGCACAACTTCAACATGATCTGACAATTATTTTTTTCACTTTAACCCACTTTATCAACATATTGAGCCCAAAAATACACAAAAATCATGAAATCTGAAATGAAATTTTACAATTTATGACAATAAAAACCACAAATAAGCTCAATGAACTATTTAGGACCTGACAAATTTAAACATAGGTTACAAATATGATATATATGATAAATAATACATATAAAAGGTAAAATTCAAAAATAATAAAACTATACATAAAAAATTACCATAAAAACATGTTTATTTATAGGAACAGTGTTAGATGATTAGACCCCTTTTTTCCATATTTACAAAATGCCACGACTGCCTCGTCCCATCCTTTTACACTTAATACTTTTGTAGTATCACATTAAAACGATCATATCTTTGCTTTAACATGACCTGGGTATGTGAAACAAAAAAATGGAGAAAGTTTCAAGTCTGTTACTTGGAGTGAAGTCAATAGCAGCGCTCCACGTGACCTCGTTTTTTTGTTACGCCGTTTTGAAAAAGCCACGTTATCTGATCACTCCATCGTGATCATAGACCCCAGAGGGTTAATGTCAACTGTTTGTTGGTTTGATATTCTCACCTCTATTGAATCTCTTGATGGTTTTACTCTGCTGCTGAACAGTTTCACGAAGCTCCTTCATCTCGGCCTGATCTTTCTCTGACTGCAAAGAGTGATTAACAAAGTCAGCCACCTCCAATATTCATCTAAAACAAATCAAGAAATGTCTAATATTTTTCAACAGAAGTGCTATATTAGGGAATCAAAGCATACTATCTGTAGAGAAGAAGAAGAAGACAAAAAAGAAAGAAAAAGGAGAAGAGGAGGAGTATGTCCTGCAGGGTGAGACTGAATGATGCTCCTCCTCCTCACCTGTGAAGTCAGCTCTTCTATCCGTCTCTGCTGTTCATGAATCTGACACACGAAATTCTTCTTTTCCTCCAGTAAGGTGTTTACGGTCTCCCTCAGCTCTGACAAAACACACACAAACAGCACTGAATGGAGGAGAAAGTTTAACTAAAGATTGTACGATAAAAATGTGTAAATAGACCTTTTACTATTTTATTAGAAAGCAAATGCCCCCAATCAGACAGAATGTTGGAGATGTTGTGGAAGCAAAGAGGTAAATCACTATCATATATTCTGGTGTTGCCCTGTTGTAGCCCCATTTTGGTTGAGCGTACATCAAATTCTAGAGACGTGTTTTCAACAAAAATAACTTTTTGTTTCAATTTGTTATATTTAGTGGATCTCGAGGAACTGGAGCGGAGGAATAAAGATAAATATTTACTTAGAATATTACTGGTGGCTTGTAAGAAATCAATAACGAAGAAATGGCTGAAGAGGGAGGCACCTAGTGCAGATGAATGGATTGATATTGTGTACAGCATCTTTGTAATGGAAATAATTACTTTCAATTTTAGATCACAAAAAGAGGTATTCATTGAAAATTGGCAAAAATGCATTACATATATGTCTCTACCATAAAACCGGATTTCAGGTAATCTCAGATTGGACTATCAGAATACTTTAATTTCTTTGTACCTTCCCCCCCACCTTTTTTTTTGGTGGTGGGGGGGGGGTTCCAATCCCCTTTTGTACGTTTTTACTTTTCCCTTGATATTTTCTGTATTTGTCTATAGGTCTTCATGTTTATTGTTTGTTTGTTCATTTCAAAAACCAATAAAAAGTGAATGACAAAAAAAAGAAAGCAAATGCCCAAAATAGGAAAAAAGTAACCCTCTGGGGACTATAAATCTACACTGGCAATAAATCTCCATGTTGTACCTTTAACCTGCTGTTGGTACTGTGTGAAGGTATCAGGACTTCCATCAGCGGTGTCTGCGTCCCCGTCGGCCTCCAGAGCGATGCAGTCTGAGATGCTGGGAAGCAGCTCATCCAAACACGGGCGAGATGACAGACTCAGGTACTTAAACTTCCTGTTCTCACAGTTCAGCTGGAGGTCGAAGTTCACATGGGTCAAGAAAAAATTTAATTAAAACCCTCATAAACAAAATATTATTCTTTAAGGAACAGCATCATGGAAGCAAATATATTTTCATTTTGACTTTATCATACTGTTTACATTGATATTGTAACAAATATAATATGTCATATATATTTTGACAGCAAAACTAAATGCTCTTGTCTGTCTACCTCTGAACATGATTAAAATAAAGCACAGAGGTTTTGCTGTGGCGGCAGTAACAGTCAAACTGTCTCTGTGCAGAGTCATCCTGACTCAGCGGTTCACGCCATTCTCCTGCTAATGCCAGCTGGACCCCGATAATGCTAATCGCGTAGCATTGATTATTGAGTGTGTGTGTGTGTGTGTGTGTGTGTGTGTGTGTGTGTGTGTGTGTGTGTGACCTTTGTGGCCAGGGCTTCTGCATTCTCCCGGCACGACTTCTCGATCTCCAGCTGAGTCTGCAGAACGCTCACCTCCTCAATCACCATCTGAGACACTAAAGGGAGGAGACACACACACACACACACAGAAAGTTTTAGGGTTACACAATAAACTGTATCATGACTGACTTCATAATTACATGCAATAAATCAATATAAAAGGTATATGCCAACCAGTTTGAATATTTAACTTCATGATCATTCCAGAAACATCTGCTTTGTTGTCAGCTGTTTGTAAAAAAAAAAAAAACGTTTTCTCTGCACTATACCCATTGTTTTATAGCATTGTGCCCAAAGACTGATGCCCAGAAAAATCATGAACACAGCAAAAGAAAAAGAAAAGAGAAAACAGGGCAGAGGGCAGGGTTTCTGCAGATACAGATGCCACCACGCACTTATTTTTGTATGTATCTATACCAGGGATGGGCAACTGGAGGCCCGGGGGCCGCATACGGCCCGCACCCTCACTTGAAGTGGCCCTCAGTACAACTACATGCATTTGAGCATGAAATCTTAAAAGTGCAGTGTAAAAATGCACAAAATTACTTCTTGCAATTAATGTTGGCCTGCTGTTCTTGCACTGATAAAAAAAAAAATCACAGTAAGTGGTTATTTTTTATTTGCTTCAAACCTTTTGTATTCCTATTTATACTGTTATACATGCATTTGAGCATGAAATATGTTAAGTTACTGCACTGTTAACATATTTAAAATTGCAGTTTCATCATATCTGGTTAAGTGCACGGTCCTATATGTGGCCCTGTGGTAGTGTCAATGAAAAATTGTGGCCCCCTGCAGCATTTAAGTTGCCAATCCCTGATCTATACATTGTATTTTAGGAAAATCCTGCATTTTGCATACCTATTACGCAACTGCTGCTTTTCCTTTAATAAGAGAAAAGTGCAGGAAGGAAATTAGTGAGTGCTCCCTCTCATTTATCAGTCAATTATGAGTAAATGTATGCTCCTGGCAGGAAGCAGCCTAAAGGACATTAAACGATTTACTATAAAGGACAAACTGTATACAGTACTCAACTTCCAACTCTCAAATCCCTTTTAGGTACCTGAACTGGATTTCTTTTATTATGTTGTTTTGTTTTGTCGAGACAGCGATCAGTCTGTTTCAGTGTAAAACCACCACAAACACAAACAGCTAAAAACAAAGTGAGCCTGAGGAGGTTAGATGCTCACAGCTGTAGAACATGTCACCAGAGCTCAGCTAGTTCCCAGTTATTTTAAAATGACCCAGATATGGAGACTCTGGGACGGACAGAAACTGGATGTGATGAAGTAGCTTTGGCACAGAGTCAAAATACGGATCCACTCATAAAGTCTTTATTTTTTCCGTTTCCTCATCTCTTTCTTTCTTCCTCTGGTGCACTTTGCATGTAATTAGTCTGGCAGGTAAATTAAATTTTCTTGACCTAACTAAAATGATATTGTTAAGTAAAATCATGTTTCAAATAAGGCTGCACAAATAATCTGATTACATCGCAATCGCGATGTCAGCCTTTGTGATTGTGTAACCGCAAAAAAATTTGATTTAATTGAACAACAATGTGTGTGTTCGACATGGTGTAAAGACACGTCAATCTACCTGTGTACGACCCACTTACTACCCCTGGCCATAATGAAAAGACCGTGTTTTGTGCACGTGATTTCCGGCACGCATAAAGAAAGGTGGTAATGAACTAGTGGCAAAGAAAAACTCAACTTCTGTTATATGGCGATAATTTGGATTCCAATTAAGTGACATTTAGCAGAAAGACATATGATGCGAGACGTGTAAAATAAAAGTCGCTACATCATGTGGCAACACAACAAATTTGTATCAGCACCTGAAACAGCACAGAGAAAAATATGATGAGCTAAAGAGACGGCTGAAAACCAGCCTGTACAACAAAACAAAACACAACCATACGAAAAGTCCTTTCAAAAGGCTGCTTGGGGCCTGTGTGAGGAGCATCATATTTGACATAGACTTAACCTTGCCATTGGTAAGTTAACTTGATTTTATGCATTTTATCGCAGAGTTATCTTTCTGTATACAAAGATGAAATGCTATATTAAAAAAACAACCTGACTCATTTCTAGCTGTATAACAGCAGAACAGTCTTAAAAGTTAAAAAGTATATTTTTTGAAAAATATTCACAAAAATGTCTTTAGTTGTGAAAAATATATTATTTATTTCAATTTTGAAAACAGTACTGTACATGTTTTTTGTGTTTTGTAATGTTATGGCCATTTACCTTTGTACGTATGAGCTGAAAAAATACACATTCCAAATTTATCAGTAATCTGTGTAATCTCATTTTCCTTAATAACCAAGCAATGATACCATTCACTTTATTATTTCGCAATCGCAAATCGCAATATTGTCCTCTATAATCGCAATCACTTTTTCCCAAGGCCTAGTTTCAAATAAATATACATAATGCTTCTCTGCAAAAATACCACAATAAGTAACTAAAAAAATACAGAAATGTGTAGTAAAGCTTTGCCAAGTTTAGCTACAATGTTCTCTGTCTCTGTCTCTCAGTGTGTCTTCATTGATGGTTTCAGTTGTGTTGTGGTGACACAGTCAGACCTGGACTGGCTGGATTGTATTACAGCCAGCAGGAAGCTCCTGCTAACATCCCTGATCCATTAACAGACTCCTTCCTGGTCAATGTACAAGCCCCAAATCTGATTACACTGCTCTCACACACGGCTGACAAGGTGCTGCTGCCCTCAGCTGCCAGAGAGTCTCACACAACTTGGAGAAATGTCGTCCTGCTGGCTCTGCAGCAGTGATTTGCATCCAGCGAGGCAGAGCTGGATGTGGTGTGATGAAGCACAGTCAAAATTAAACCCGCAGCAGACGGGGTGGTGAATGGGATTAACAATGTTTTAATTAGATAAAGTAATTAAATGTGCAAACAAAAAAGTGTAATCTGAGCTTTCAACATAATCATATACAGTGCAGACATCAAAGTGTACTGTAGACACACTAACATGCTTTTACTTGACACCACCACCAATCTAAGATGCAAACCATGTTCAATCGCATGTCATCCCTCTCAATCTGCCCCCACATTTTCTGTCTGTCTTTACTGTCATCTGCTGACTACAGGCCAATGCCAGTCAATCTTTTACTATTTATACTGCAGTGTGAGAAGCCAAATGTGTAGTTTATTGTCTGTTTCAACCAGAATACACTGACAAAAAAAAAAACACTTTATAAGCTCTTACAGTGTTTAAAACACTCTGTGAAGTTTAATAGTGGCTAATTTGATTATCAAGCAAACAATGACGTGCTGAAGACACATCTGTGACAGTGTTTTCTTAAAAATCTGAGAAAGATTTTTAAGAAAACACTGACTTGATTTTTGTTGATGTGTAATGCATATCAACTTTGCACTAGCTCCATGATGTATTCTCAGGGTTGGTACAATTTCCTATGAAAACTCGAGCTGCATGATTTATACGACATCCTATTAAATGTGATGACTACGGCAAGAGTGCTATTTTAAACACGGTAAAGCCAGGGGCGCAGATGGGATTTTTGAACTGGGGGGACGAAGCTGTCAGCAAATTATTTCAACTCAATGAGTCATTTTTCCACTCCATGCCTTAACCAAAATATATTTTATTTAAACATCTTTGAATGAACTGTAGTGTAAACAGCAAGCAACATATTTACATAAATAAAAAGAAGTTTTTTTCACTTTGAATCTGGGGGGGACATATCCCCCCCGTCCCTCTTGCCATCTCCGTGCATAGGTAAAGCTGGGCTAAGCCACAAAAACCATTTCCTTAAGGTTAGGGAGCAAAACAACGGTTAAGACAAAGGCTTAAAAACACTAAATAACTTCCAACAACAGAGCACAACCACCGGTCTCCTGGTTGAAAGGCAAGGTGTCTAACTCATCCACCTTCCCTCACACCCACCTGACATGTAACCAACATGGCTTCTAACAGTCACTGGTCAACCTTTTGTGGGATAACTACAATTTACAGCACATAATTTTTGTGGAAACCTTGCATGTGTTCATGACAGACAGACTTCATCACATTCACTTCTCTCCTGCATCACCTGAAACCTATTTATATATAGAATCTAAACAAAATCCCTGGCATTAAAGCATTATGAATACAATGTCATATAGTTGAAACATAATAATCAGTTGCTGTTAACATTACACCTGTGCAGAGCAACATTAGTTAACACTGGATGAGAGCATGCAGTCTGTAACAAACATCAGCTCAGCATTAATGACAGGCTGCCTGTCTGTCGTTAGCTGCTGTAACTGAAACCCTGCTGCCTGCTCAGCACACACTCATGTTTCATACAGATAACAAAAGGGTCGGAAAACCTGTCACACTGTAGACTGAAACACTGCTGTCAGTCCTCCCTGAAAGACTGGTATTATATACTGATGACAGAAGAGTGACAGAGATGTTATCAAAGAAATCTGCGACTCAGGAATGGTTTCAGTTGTTGCTGTTTTTAAATATAAAAATCTGTGAGAAAATATTTAAGTTTTGGATGCTATTTCTTTGAGATTTGCAAGAATCAGTAAACAGTGACCAACATCAACCAGTCGGTCCCATAACAATCTGCAAAGTCCTTCATTTAGAGTCAGACTCAAACACTGAGTCTAGACATTTTTAAAACTAAAATAAAAAAGCTTGTCATTCAAGTTTTTTTCTTTGGTGATAGTGTTCTCTGGGCTTGTTTTTTTTTTTTAACCTTTATTTAACCAGGAAAGTCTTATTGAGATTAAAAATCTCTTTTACAAAAGAGTCCTGGCCAAGACAGGCAGCAGCACACAGTTGTCTTCCATGCTTGTTTGGAAAAGTCATAATAGCCTTTTTTTAAAGATATTATAACTTTTAAAAATGTTGTTGTTGTGAATTTTTTTCCCATTACAGTGCTGTTTTAAAATGCTGTTATGTCAAGAACTTCCAATAATGCTGATAATGTCTAAGATTTGCCTTGTATTAAGATATCAGGGTTTAAATGTATCATTTGAAATACTGAAAAAAAGTGTCTTCCATTTAAAATAAAACAAAAATACAATCTACTGTAAATATCAGTAAAACTCAAATAAATACATCGTAAAAGTAAAATTATAGGAATGTTACAGTGACAACGATCACCACAGCCACAACCTGCATCTGTGTCACAGGGCCGTTGGGTACACTTCACCCTGATTTTTACCTTACAGGAAGTCAGGTGAAGGGTTATGTGCCTGCAGGCTCCATGACTAATGCTTCTGTCTGCTTATGTAGCACACACACACACACACACACACACAGAGTAACACACAAAGCTGGTTTTCACTGAGCTCTGTGTGTAGTTGGTGTGTGTGGTGTGCAGGGATGCTTTAAGAGAGCAGGCTCTCTGCAGGACTCACAGTGCAGCTACAGCAGCAGTCTGCAGATATTGATTTGATTTGTAAAGCAAAGACAGCTGATTAGATTAAAGCTTTAACAATTAAGTTTGAAGAAAACTGATTCAAATCCATTATTTCAGTGTCAAAACACAAGTTAAACACCACTCTACTACGCCTACTACTTACTACAACAACTACATAGCTTTCAGAGGACACACACCAAAACAGATCATACAATCCTCTTCATTTGATATTTTAGTAGCATCTGCATCTGGGTTTTATTTAAAATATATTCCTTTCCTAAAAGAGTTGACCTCATGCATCCATAGGACCTTTACAACTGTCTTTAAACGTTCCCTCTCTTGTAACCGATAAGCAGAGTCCATTTAGAGAAAGCTGAGGAGCACAGGAAGGACAACAAATTGCTCCCTGAGGAGATTCAGAGCCATTGCTCGACATCCTCTTTTGGTTGAATCCTCTTTACACGAGGTCTTATGGTGCATAATGTCCGTAGACAAATGATGTGTTCAAACAAAATGCGATGCAGATCTTTTTATGTGCACAATTATAAACAAAGTCAGTGTAAAGGTGCAAATAGACGCACATTCAGGCCAGGCGAGACAAATGATGCAATGCAAAATTCGCCTTATGTATTCACATTAATTTAACTTTTTCAACTCAAGCGAGAAATTGAAGTTACACTTTGGCATCAAAACCAATCAGCAGCATTGACATTCTCCTGCATTGCATAGATCTAATTGATCCAAATTCACTAACTTTAAAGTTGTTCTTGTTGGTCAGATAGCCCCGCCCCCAGTACCTGACGTAGCAGTTCGCGGATCAAGCCCAGCACCTGCTCTGGTCAAAAAAGGGTATAAGCTGTGTTACTCCTCTGAACGATGTCATTAACTCAGATGTGACTGCATTTAGTTTTACCAAAGATTTTTTTCTACAATAGGTTCAAAGCAGCTATAGTGGTTATTTCAGCCACGGTTGATGATGGAAAGAAATGGCATAAAGAAACCTATACTGACATGTCTCACGTGAGTAATAATAATTAATTTTTATTAACTGTTATTTAATTTATTGTGATAAACACAAATGATCCTGCAATCACATGCTGTGCCAAACGTGACAATTACGGATGGCATAGCTCTTTGTTATCGTACTAGGACCTTTTTTTGGGATACATTAAACCCTTACGTTAGTCATCCCTCAAACAAAGCTAATTAATAAGAAGTTGTACATTTGAGGTAAAAAAACATATCAGTTTGTATTCAGGTTAAGGAATGTATATTGAGAGCTTCTTGAATAATTTCACAATATACCACAAAGACTGATGATGCTGACTTGCCCAGATCCTTTTTTGATTCAATACTAAAGGGCAATAAGGATCAGCTCCATTGTAACAGCATTCTACATAATTACCCAGGTGACCTTTGACCCCTGTGATGATATCCCTCTGTCTGCCCAGTGCCAGGGAGGCTCATGGTTTGGATAACAGTGTTGAGGAAAGTGAGGAAGCTCAGAGAGGGGAGGACGGGGAAGGCTTCTGGATCTATTTTTAATCCCTCATTCAATGTTTAATGCTTGTGGATGGGCTTTGGTGGTGTGATTCCCTCCCAGCCAGAGACTCATCTAAACCCTCAGCTCTCTCTCTGGGCTCCACTGAGTCGTTTTAAGCACCGCTTCAACCCACACGCCACGGCACATCACCCTCTGCTCGGCTGCACCGCAGTTTAACTGCAGCTCCGTGGGTCAGACGCGACGCAGGAGGAGAGCGGGTCATACTCTGCTATTTATAGTTCTGTTTGTATTTGACTCCGTTTTTACTAGAGAAACCAACAGCTGGTGCCGTCTCTGGGGAACACCGGAGAACTGTCTGTTAGCTAATAATGACAAAGGTGAAATGTTCTTTCTACATTCAACACTGTTTATTTAAAAATGTGTACATAAATGCATATTATCTGAAATTACATATATAGCATGTAATAATAGATAGTTTTATTTCTTTTGAGTATCTGTATATGGTACCAGAAGGTGTCTTGCTGTAACAGAAAACTGGCAACATTTTTCTTATGCTATAATATAAAAATCAGCTTAATAACAAACTCACTAATTTACTTATTACCCTGGTTCCACACTTACAGTATGAATCACAGCTCAATCTCCACCTTTTCCAGCAGTTTAAACAGATCTGGTGTTGCACTACCTGACAAACCATCTTTCAATCAGAGCATCAGCTGGGTTTAATAATGGGACACCATCTTCCCAGCTAGCGACCATAAATATAAAGCGATATATCATTGGCTGCTGCTGCTGCTGTATCTGTAAGTCCATCATATTAGATAAATGGATAGAAATACAATGTGTATGAAAAGATGTTTCTTAAGAAATCTGCATTTTGGATAAAATCAAAAAATATGAAAATCTTCCAATGATGCCCCCAGTAATTAAAATTAATTCCAATAAGTAACCAACATCATCTTCAATTTCTCACATTTATAGCAAACCAACATTTAAAAAATCTGTTAAAAATTACGTAAATTAGAGTAAATTTTCTACAGAAGTCTACATCTCTCAATATATATTGGCCCTCATTTATCAAACGAGATCTGAGAGTATATTTGGTCTCACGACAGGGTTCATGTGTGATTTTTAAAATGTGGCGGCTAGAAACAAGCGTAATTTAAATACCACGCCCTATACCTGATTCAGATGGCTCGCCTCGAGAGTTTACGACACCAAAGGGTGCAATACACCCAAAAAGAGGATTTTTTAATGAAATAAAAGTACTTATAGTTATAAGAAGTAACAAGTTCGGAGAATGTTTTACATTTGGAGCACAGACTTAAAGTTTTCACAGCCTTTTGGTTGAATGAGGTAAACAATGTTTTAAAGTAAGTTTTAATCCCAAAAGACGAGGAATTTCTCAGAGGCAGAAAGTAAAACGCTGACGTCCAACAGCTGCAACACAACAAACTGGTTTTGTTTGGCAGCATAAAAAGGGAAAATGAAGGAAATCAGTGGTGCTGTTAGCAGAGTAGCGGACCATTAAACTCCCGGTGAGGTTGGAATATTTCATTTATACATTGTGAAATATAAAGCCTAATAGCCTATATAATATCCAAATATTGTTGTTATTATTATGATGGAGAGATATTATTCACTTCTTTACATTTAGTAACAATTCTGTACCAGACAGAGGAGCGTGTCGCAGCGCACTTTGGAAATCAACAACAACATTTAATAGCCTCGGCTAGTATTCTGCTTAAAGAATTTCACGGTCGCAGGGTGTATTTATTTTAAATTATGTTATAATGATAAATGCTGTAGCCTAAACATGCTTTCTTTTGTCACCATTAAAAAAAAACACCACAGAGTTTTATCAGCTTCAGGCATCGACACAATAGTCTAAGATCAATTCTCCGACTCAGACGTGTCGACTTCACGCTGACTCAAATTTGCGTACACGAGCGGAGAGCAGACGTGAGATCTGATCGTACCCTCCGCTCACGTCCAAATTGATAAATGCCGAGCCTTGCGTAGAAATGATCGTACGCCCACTTTACGCTCACTTTCTGTCGTACGCTTGATTGATAAATGAGGGCCATTGTATTTGCTTTCCAGTGTATCTTGACTGCTCTAATATTTCTGACACACAAGCACACATTCAGATCAGCAGACAGTGATAGAAAAGGCAGAAATGGTGATTAGCGTGGAAGAGATCGACACAGCTGCACAGGTTAAAGAAATAACAGTGGTAAAACTGTCATACTTCTTCAGTCATTGTGGAAGACGTTGACTGGAAATGATATGAGAGGGATGGATATGTCACTCCTCACTGCCTGCTCAGGGCCACACAGGAAGTTCACTAACATGAACACAATGTCAGAGTGAATGAAGTGAAACCAAATGTTCACTTCTGTCTGATTTTCAGGCTACGGATGAACAATTTTAGGAAGACGAAATGAAAAGATCCCCGAGCTGCAACCAACAACGATTTTCACAGTCAAATAATGAGACCATCTTTTTCTAAGTTCATCATTTGCTTGACTTGGTCTGTAAAATGTAAAAAATAAAATAAAAAAACCTTTACGATTTGCCAAAATGACATCATCAGTTTTGTCAGACTGACAATTCAGATCCCAAATGTGTTAAGTTTGACAGTTTGAAGACTAGTAAACCAAGCACTTTAAATGATTAATTGATCATTCAATTTCTGTCATGCCACACATTACTTGTTTTGTTTTTTTTGGATCCTCGGCAGGTGATGAATTATTTCTGCCCCAGCATTACAGATTGAGCCTCTTCCGGAGGCGCAGGAATATAACAGAGAGCTGCATGCCTCAAACTGACAGTAGAGCTTCCTCTCAGTGAGACACAGAGTTTGTCCTCCAGCCCTCTGTCTCCTGTCAGGAACTGTTCTGGGTCAGTAACTCCTCTGAGTTCGGGCTTTGTGAGAGAAATGACGTGCCCTTAAAACCTGTAATGATCTGACAAGGCTAAAAACAGAAATCTGCTTTTGTTTTTCAGCAGCGAGCTGAAGCTGGGGAAAGCCTCTTTAGTGACGATGCATGTTAGTAACAGATGATTTGGAGGATTAACCAACGGTAAGCACGTTCATCCACCAGCTATGGTGAAATCCCACAACTGAGTGTTAAAACCGCTAAAAAGATGGACGGAAAATTAACACTAGCCAACATGCAAGTGCTGCTGAACGCTTTCCTTCCAGACCAGAACCAAACCTTCATTAACGCTGATGTTCAAGGTTTCAGGGGAATGATTGGATAAACAGGTGACTTAAAACATCACTTTCTCTCCTTAAATGGATTTACAATAACAACACTTTAGCATTAATGCCAGTGGTGTTTAAGCTGTAACATTAACCGAGCTAAGCTGTGAACAATAGGAGGACTAATCCTGCCTTCATGTGCTTCTCTTCTACTGGAGAGATTCACAGTTTGAAATATGAATTGTTGTGCATTTGAAGGTTTTTGGATTGAAAAACTAAAATGAACATCAGAGCAGTTTGAGAACACTTACAGAACAGTTTTCTCAGACTCCAGCAGTGGAAAAGTTCTGCGGCATGCTAACAGTAAGATACACTGTATCATCTTTGAAGTGTTGTTGTTTTTCTTTGAAAACATGAAAGTCAGTGGTGGCGGTGAGGGAGATCATCAAGCCTACTTTGGATTTTGATTATCAAAAGCTTTGATTTTTTGCCCGACATCTACTAGCTTTAACCCACTTACAACGGAAGACATTACAATATGGCATGGTTATTGCAAAAAGGAATATTTTAACCCTTTGGAAAAATGAAGATGTGCCTTCTTTCAAAACCTGGATAGCAGAAATAACCAACTTATTACATATATAAAGGGTTCGATATAGTGTTTCTTTCAGCCCTGCAACCTTTGACCAAATGTGGCAAACCATTTCTGTCCTATATATCCAGAATGGCATAAAGTGCTAGTGTATATGTATGAAAGTTTGTACATATAGATGTGTATATAGGCTGCCACATATGTGTACAGACACCCATTCAGTGGCTGGCGCCGATTGTACAGTATTATATTGCTTTGAATGCTATAAGAGCATGTTTTTGTTTTGTTTATTGGTCTCATTTTGTTTTGTTTGTTTGTTTATTTTACCCATTTCTTATCACTGAGGGTGGGGTGGGGAGCTGACGTTTCCCTTGTAGTTGTGATGTATGTTTATAAAACTGAAAACTTATCAATAAAATATGTAAAAAAAAAAAAAAAAAATTTAATTTTGAATCTAAATTGTGACCTATATATTTGAATCTGTTGAATCATGTTCATGTGAGGGGCTCCATGGTGGCGTAGTGGTTGGCACTCTCGTCTTACAGCAAGAGGGCTTCCTCCCACAGTGCAGACAGACATGCAACTTAGGTTTAACTCTAAATTGCCTGTAGGTGTGAGTGAGAGTGTGAATGGTTGTCTGTCTCTATGTGTCTGTCCTGTGATAGTCTAGAGACCTGTCCAGGGTGTTCCCCGTCTCTCACCCAGTGTCAGCTGGGATCACCGTCATCACTGTCACCCAGCTCACATAAGCAGTTAAGGCTGATGGATGGATGTTCATGTGACAATCAATCAATTAGTGTCTTCGCACTGATCAACAATATTCAGAATGTATTTATGGTACGGGACATGATGTTAAAACAGTTAGTAGATTTATCAATTTGCAACCATATTTATAATGTGAATAATCAAGCAAAACTTTCTAAATTTTGTCTTTAGAACTGACTTTTAATCAACAAAATTAGTCTATCATTATTCATGTATATTTTTGCCATTGTAGCAGAAACAATATTAATATTAGTTTCACATTTGTAATTTAGTGTTGAAATAAGTAAATCCCTGCATCCATTTATTTGTCAATTGGCATAATAATTCAACAACAACAACTATTTTTAAGATTGAGCAGAAATGACAAAAAGTTCAGCTTCCAGTTCCTTAACTGTGATGATTTGCTATTGAAAAAAGGAAAAAAAAAAAAAAATTAATAATAATAATATCTTTGGGTCTTTGATTGTTGGTAAGACATAAAAAAATGTTTTACTTTGTTTACATTTTATAAATAAATCAGTGACTGGATTGATTGATGAGATAATAAAGACATTAATCGATGATGAAAATAATCATTACCTATGCAGTCCTAATGTCACAGAGATTTTTTTATTTAAAACAAAAAACAAATATGTGACACAATAAAAGCTAAAAAATACACCCCACTACAGCAAAAAGCCACATCATCTCCACAATACTACTACTATTTTTCTGGTTTGTCATCAGTTTGTTGGCCCTTCATGTGCTCTCAGCGTGTAATTACAGTATTTCAGAAAGCACTTGAATGCAGAGAAAGTGCAGCCACAGGCCTTTATCTGAGTACAGTAGACTGAATAACTAGGCTGCGTAAGCTAACAGCGCTACAGGCGAGCTCTTCTGTAAAGCTGAGTGGTGTCACAGTTAGCTCCCAGCTAACAGTAGCATTAGATGGCATACAACAACTCTGTAAGATGTAGTCAGTTCAGTCTGGGTAACAAACAATACTCTAAAGTCACTCATATGTCTGGACCTGCCTCTTCTGTATTGTTTGCTGACTGTTTTGTCAAGTTTAATTATTTCCAGCCTTTTGATTTTTTGGCATTTTTTTTTTTAACTTTCCCTTATTGGTTACTTTGCATCTCCTGCGTCTTATGTTTACTTTTTTCTTAAATCTCTTTTCCAGTTTCTTACCATGGCTGTATTAGTAACTCTCCCTTACTCATTTCTCTCTCTGCATCTGATGTGAAACTCAGAGAGACTTTGGCTGTTATTAAAACCGCTCTGTGAGGCATGTTTGACACTCAGCTCCTTTGAAAACGACTTGTTCTGCTGCTCCGGCTTAAAGACAAGAATAAATTACAGACTGTGAGACATCAGCTCCCTCTGCTTCCCACCAGCAGAAACATGCAGCTTTAGCTGTGGGTAAAAGGTTTTCTACTTTAACACAGAACACAGAGGAACAACAAAGTTCAAACGCTACCAAGGATCTTTAAGTTTCTCCCAGGCAGTGTTGTCTGATATATGTTTACTTCTGCTGGAGGCAAAGAAATCCACTCATCAACTTTTTCATTTCAGGATGCTGCCCGAAACTCGCTGAAACTCCTGCTCTAAAAAGATGCACGTCGCTGCAGTTCATGTCTGTGTCTGCTTCTCAAACACTACTGTCTTTTAATAGTCGTTTCTACTCACTGCTGCAACTCTTGTATAAAAATTGTAAGTTTTCCAAGTAAGTATTCTTACAAATCTTGCACTTTGGATGAAATCCGAAAGAAGTCAAGCTACCGTAGCTGCCATATGACATCCCAAGTAGCAAATGTGGCCAAACTGCTGATTTTCTTGAGTTCAGGTGTTCTATGCTGCTGTAGTGTAGAGATCTTTATTACCGCAGATATTTTGGCTTGTCAGAGCAGAAAAGGCACAGGGGTAAAAATAGCCTGATGTATTTGTTTTATCTGTGTCTCTCCTGCTGTAAAAAGGGTCTCATCACCAGCATTTTGTGAGCTTACACAGAAACAAATGAAGTATGTTTTTTCATGTGCATCATACACTGCCTGTATGTTTTTTTCCATTTTGACCAACATTATTGCATAAAATGTAGAGGAAGAAGATTAAACTAAAATCATCATTCTCCTCAGTAAATCATCTGGTCAGTGTTATTTATTTGTGCTTTAAAATGTAACTGCTGTGACACAATCAGAAAATAGTGTTTTAGTTCTCTGATTTACTGGCTTTGTCAGCACTGCCTCACTGTCTCTCTTTCTTCTACCGCTCTCTCTCCCTCTTTGTCTCGAAGCCAAGCCCAAATTTACTTTTGATGTGATAAAATAAAGAGAAATGTTCATCCTAAATCGATAGATCTAAAGGTGGCACATCAGAAAACATTAATCTAAATCATTTTTCAAAGTCACTGACAAATTATACTTTTCAATTATTGGGTATGAGTTGTCTTTTTCAAGGTCTTAAATGACATAAAATGATGGACAAGTAGAAATGTTGAGCTGTTGAGCTGTGGCACTAGTCGAGGGATCCAAAGTCATCCTCTGGCGAGCATAAATGCTTCAGAGACCTCTCAGCCACCTTGATGCTTTACTGACGAAACACTGCATGATCATGAGTGTCCATCATCAAGGTGAATGTGTTATGCAGCACTGAGTCTGAGGTCAGGTCATGTTTCTGCTGTTTTATAGCCAGTTAATCTGTGCTCGACTCTCCGGGTCTGCCCTTTGAGATTCAAATGAGCCTAAAATCAAGTACCTTCAGGCCAACAAAGTCTCCCTCATTAAATCAATTAAAATGTGGCCATCAAATATGGAGTAGCAGGTAGAAAGGCCTTTTGATGGACCACGATGGATAAAGAGCGAGGCAGGAGTGGTATCCCCCTCCCACACACACACACACACACACACACTGATCCTTCCCCCATTTTCTGCTTCTGAATAATTCATGGCAGGAGGTTTTAATAATTCATGGGAATAACATGACAAGAGTGACTGCTGTGTTCTCTGGGGAGAGGCAGTGAATGAATAAATGAGTGAATGAATGAACAACTGAACGAATGACACGACGGGACCCGCCATGAAAAGGAGGATCAGCGTTTCTGCTGAGTCTGAGGACTACAGGTTTTCTGAACCTCTCAGGAGACGAGTTTTGAGTTTAAGTCCAACCAAAGAGCTTGTCATCCATTTATTTATCATTCATTTCACTTTCAACTGTCTAAGAGAAGCACAAACAAGCCAAGTATTCATTCATTTGACCCTCTGGAGTCCATGAAACCACCTGCACATTACTTCTTCATGGTGTGAAGACATAAAAATGAAACAACGTGGAGTCTTGCCATCAGCTTCCCTCTAAAGTTATGGCTTGAAACTCCATGCCAGATTTTTTTTTAATGATATTATATTCATTTTAAAGGTCAGATTTTATGTTTTCCTATTTGTTTCTTTTGGGTTCAAAATTGTGATCAAGTAAGTCAAAGTTAAAAATCAATTATCAGGACATATAGGTGAGGTTGCGCTGAAAAAACTGATACCAACATGTGATGGTAAAGACCTTTTAACAGATTTTTAATGGACATAATAGCCCAAGATTTCAGAGGGTTAATCAATCTTATATCTTAAATATTTCAAACCTATACGCCTGTGTACCAGTCGAGGCCCTCACTGAACAATGCTGACAGGCCCTCAGCCAAAACTAATTGCAAACTGAAACTGTGCCATTAGTTTTCACTGCAATATATTGATGACATTGGTTCCTCCATTAGCAGTAAATGGCAATGGGCATACTGTAAATCGCAGCAGCAGTATCGTCTAATACAAACATAATTCACTGAATGCTGGACTTTGATATGTGATGGGTTAGCTAGACTATAAAGAACCATTAGCTGAACATATTTAAACAAGGCCAAGTCTGAGACCAGGCCAGCGGCTCTTGAGAAATAAACAGTTCAACCTTTTACGGACACATACAGTATATCCAAGAAAAAGGGAAAAAGTCTACAAGCATGTAGTTACTGAAAAGTGCAATTGTTTTACCTGAGCTGGATTCAGTACCTTTCTGTATGTATAATGTGTGTATTGCCTATTTTCTTTTTTGCTGTTTTTACTGTTTGTTCCCATGTTTTGTCACTGTTATTTTAATCTGTAACTGGCAACCAATCTTGGCCGGGTCTCTTCCAAAAAGAGATTGCAATCTCAAGGAACTTCCTGGTAAAATAAAGGTAAAATAAAACAAAAATAAAAACAAGCAACAAAACCTCAGCCATTCTAAATACATTCTATAAACTTCCTGTCTTGATGAGCATTTCAGGATGTTTAATGCCGTTTGAAATATCACACTGAGGTGAACTCCAGATGGAGAGTGCCTGCTTCTCCTGTTACCTTCTGAACGGACAGGTGACTGAACTGACCTTTTCTCTGTGACAAAAAAACCCTCATTATGCTGTACATAGTGGCCACAGAAACATCAGCCGCTTGGGTTTAATCATTATGAATATGTGTCATCATTTGGGAAAGAAGATGTCTTCATTTACATGAGTGCTTTTGATTAAATGTTGTTTTATTACTGTCCAATAATAAAAAAGCGATTAAATAGGTTACATGTCACTGAAGCTCACAGTCAGAGCCTCTACTGATATTTAGCAGAAACAAGTCAATATCGTGCAGCTATGAGTTTCTTTTGTTTGCTCTCTGAAACAAACCTGCCTCACATTAACCTCAAACATCTGACACTGCTAGCACCTACAACCTTTAATATCTGATTATTAAATTCTCTTACCTGTGTGAATAGTCATGACAGACACCAGGAGCTGCAGTGTTATCAGCCTTTTTCCTGACAGCTGATGATTAGACTGACTAGGATCAGAAGTTAAACCCCCCAAAAAACACAAAAGCTCTCCTACTGTTGGCTATCTAACCTGACAGTGGTCATGGAAACAGGCACACCCTCCCCTGCTGTCTTTTTTTAAACACACCCATTCAGAGGAGAAGGTGTCGGTGATGTCATGCTGTCTCTCTGGAGGTGTCGGCTGTCTGATTCGGCTGTCTGATTGAAGGCAGGATAGTGTCAGTCTGCTTTGTGGTAAATGATATCTGATGAATATAACCTTTTTAAAAGGACAAGTCTAGTTTACTATCATTTGGTTCTTGTTTTTATAGTTTTATGTTTTGTATCATTTGGGAAAACACTGTAATCATTATACTAGAATTACAGCCTGGCACAGTATGCCTCCGCAACCAGTAAAGTTTCAGTTTAAACCCAGGTCCAGACTCTTAAGTAGCCAATGGCAGCAGACTATAATTCAAATATGGATGTTGCTGCAAAGAAGCTACAAATTCAAAAATATTGATGCTTCACACACATCACAGATGTGCACAGATGTGCACCCAAAATTACTGTCACCAATTCAGTATCCGACCAAATGTGTCCCCTCCTTAGTCATGGTGTTGAATGATGGTGGGAAAAGTGTTTATACTGAACATGATGATGTCATAGGGAAGTAGATCTTTGACCTTTTGGATATTAAAGCCAATTTGGCATAGTGGCCAACCAGAACGGAAGAGCCATAGAAGATCCAGGCTCTTTATGCACAGTAGTAGTAGTCCAACAGTAGCAATTTTCACAGGAATAAACAGGGTCTCCAACACTGTATCAAGTTATCTTTTTACATCCTTGTGATTTTATCCTACTAGACATTTGTGTAAAATTTTTAGACTGATCGTGATGCTGATTTTAGAGCGGAAAAAGTCAGTGATTATTGATATGGCAACTAATATTTTGAATTTTTGAGCTAGAAGTAAAAGATCTGAATATGTCTAGTCCAGGGATGGGTAACTGGAGGCCCGGGGGCCGCATATGGTCCGCACTCTCACTTGAAGTGGCCCTCAGTACCACTATATGCATTTGAGCATGAAATCTTAAAAGTGCAGTGTAAAAATGCACAAAATTACTTCATGCAATTAATGTTGGTCTGTTGTTCTTGCACTGATAAAAAAGAAATCGCAACAAGTAGTTATTTTTTATTTGCTTCAAACCTTTTGTATTCCTATTTATACTGTTATACGTGCATTTGAGCATGAAATATGTTAAGTTACTGCGCTATAAACATATTTAAAATTGCAGTTTCATCATATCTGGTTAAGTGCACGGTCCTATATGTGGCCCTGTGGTAGTGTCGATGAAAAATTGTGGCCCCCTCCAGCATTTACGTTGCCCATCCCTGGTCTAGTCCTTCTCTAAGTGGATGGTACACTGATTTTGCACCAATATGGCTATGCAAAAGAACTGAGAAGAACTTTTAAGAACTGCTTTTCTAAACAAATAACTTTCTTAAAGTAATAAGTGCCTCTTGTTCTGAACTAGATTTGTGTGTGTGTGTGTGTGTGTGTGTGTGTGTGTGTGTGTGTGTGTGTGTGTGTGTGATGGAGAAGTCTGAATCTGGACTCACCTCTCTTGATGTGTTTGAGTTGTCTCTCGGCCTCGTCTCTCTCCTCCGTCAGTCTGTTGCACTGCAGGAGCAGACAGCAGGGTCAACTCATTAGATCGTGTTCCACAACAGACTATACAGAGTTTATACAGAGTATACAGGCCACTGATACCAACAGAGTCGAGTTACACACAGACACGCTGTGAGTCAGACACAACCACAGGCTGTGAGTACAGAGGACACTTTAGTTCTTCTCAGTAAAACTGGTGCTTTACAACGGCTGAGTGTGTAAAGATGTTGACTGTTTGTAGTTTCCAAAATTATGTGTCTAATTGCATGGAAGTTGTCAAATTAATAGGAGAATTGCAGGATGCCATACTGTACTTTGCATGCTGAATCAATAGCAGAGAGATGCCTAAACCTTTCAGATATATACCTAATAAGTATATATATATATAAATATATGTATTAATTTTAGAGATTATTGGACTCTGTCAGATTGACCCTGAATTAAACGGTCTTAGAAACAGCTCCTGTGCTGGCTTTGAATGCATTTTTAATGTGACACAGTCTCTATCTATCTCCTCTGAAATCTAAAAACATCCCAGAGCCAGAGTGTGAGAAGATTTGGAAATGTTATCAGCCAACACTTCTGTCTCAGGAGACAAAGAAAGTGCAGCATAAGTCACAATGTTCTCCATACAAACACTCATTTTGCCTGATCGCTCCTCCCTGCCTTCCTCCATCGTCTCAAAATGTTGCCCTGCCTTCATTTTAACAACGACAGCCCATCGCTTCTAATAACAGACTGACTCTTTCTGCTCCTGCTGACTTGACGGCTGGCCTCCAAAAGGATAAAAGGCCGTAGCTGCTCATTTTCACATCCATTGGATCGGATGTAAGTATCCCTTGTTGTGCTAAATTTAGGACGAGCAGCTGTGGAGAAGCCCGGTGTGGATGCTGGAGGGATGAAATTTGGGTGACAGCAGCAGCATTAGCGGCAGACGTCACAGAGGTTAACTAGTGCAAACCTGCGTCAAGACTCAAGGACAAAACATGGGTTTTATTTTTACTTCTTCAGGGTGGCAAGGACGCATTTTGCATCAAATTATGGACAATAAATCACATTCCGCAGACCCCAAGTGCTCTGAACTCCATTTAATTCTTCAACATAATCAATGACCCAAATTTGTTGAGTTCTGCAAATAAAAGTCCAGTTCAGTTCTTTTGTCATTGACAATGTTAGGTGACCGATGAAGAAGATTGAAGCACTTGGACAAACAAAAAGCTCTCCTGGCTGAATCATGTTAGAAATAATCTGTTTTCTGTCTCTGTGCATGAGGGTCACTATCTGTATCAAAGGTCTCTGTCTATGCATGCGTAATTCACTAACCTTGTCTGTGCTATCTCTCTCTATACAATTATGGATTAATCATGCAATATGCTTTTGATACAATGACTATGTTTGTGTCTTAATATTGGTTAAGAAACTATGATTACTATAAATACATGTATCCCAACTGCTTAAACTTAGTAAGATTCTATTATCACACAAAAATATGTTGTATGTTTCATATTGAATGTTTTATATTTTGTGTGCACATTGTAACATCTGTGTCTCCAATTATATCTGAGATTACGGTCTTCTCTGCTTGGTGACATGACGTGTCCCTTTATTGATTAAAGCTGACGAATAAACAGATCAAGAGGGTGGCACTTCCTAGAAGAAATCTACCTTCATGATTAGTAAAATCTGTTAGAATATAAAAAAAGGGTTGAGGGACAGAAGAGGGGTCAGACCTCATGAACTGAGGAAGTGAGTTTTGAACCCAGGGATCTCTGTAAAATGCACATTTCTTGATGTATTGTAATAAAATTATGTTAAACTGAGAACTTGGACGTCTCCTGCTCATCATTCCCCATCAAACGATCTGTGCAGAGAAATAGGTGAGAGGATTTACTTTTGGAGTCAGATAATTTAATTTTAAAGGTTTCCACAATCATCAGTACAAAAGACAACAGAAAATACCTGGTAATTGGATATAAAGCCAACTCTGGACATAAAAATCCAAAGACACGATGAGATGCAAAACATCCAATAAAAGATGGCCTTGAGACTTCATTCTCAACCTTCAGCTTTCTACTGAACCAAATTACTCTTTGTTGTCAGCTGTTTTCATCCTCTTTTCCTCTCTGGTTCAATCTCAGGTTAACAAGACAATGACATCATCTCATTTTCGGATCCCAGCTGAAGTTAATGCCTTTTCCTTTATTGGACGGCGATGTTCAGGAGCTGCCTGAGTGACCGCAGTCAATAGTTAAATATCTGCAATGCTGCTGTTCTCCGCACACGCTTCATTTAAAATGGTAATTGGAACTTGTAGAGCATTCAGTGACCTCCCGTAAATCCAAAGTAACTGCAAACAAACAAAGAAGAGTCCCTCTAGGGTTTAAATAACCTCCAGGAACAATAACTGAGTGTGTGTACAATCAATCATTACATATACCTCTCAGTTTATCTTAAATTATTCTTGTTATTCTGGAGCAATGTAATGACAAAAATATATATATATTACGGCCCCTAAGCATGATGCAGATCCAGTTGGCAAAAAGATGCTTCAACCTGAACTGAAGGTTCATAAGAATCAGACTAAAATTGAAGCAGTTATAGCTTCTTAATGTTTTTATCTTGAAAACACGAAAAATAGACTAATGGTATTTAAGAAAGTGTAAGTACGTCCTAAAAAATTAAGGTTTGTTTAAGAGAAGAGACCACACAGCAGCTCTGATAAAGCTTCTCTCTGAGTTATTGTGAATAACTAGGAGATAATTATGTATTATAAGCGAACTGTATCATAGCCGATACAGATGCGAGTCAATAATTTCACATTCTTCTGTTTTAAAAAATAAGTTTATAACCTGTAGTTTATGTACGCCTGGGGGTAAGAAAGGCTAAGATGTAGTGAGGTAAACTAAAATAGATTATTAAATATTCAGTAGCTCTTACCCAACCAGATCACTTTTTGTGATGGAGGACTTGTTTGCTACTGTGACGATTATAGCTCTTTGTTACTTAATCCAGCAGAGTCACATGAACTTTAAACTTGCTGGGTGGATTGTTCTCTTAATAATGTGGTCACGCCGTACAGATCGCATTTACACCTCGAAGAGATTTGATCGTCTGATCATATTTCTGTACTGTAATACTGTCACAATTCATTCTATGTTTGCATTAATGTATTTTTTCCTTTTTGAAATTGGGTATTCAGATACAGATAGCATGTTAATATCAGGTGTAATTTGGGTAGTTGATGCACAACTTCTTGGGCTGCACCTTGTATAGCCTTTAACCTTCCTTAGAATTAGAAAAACACATTCTGATTCAATCTATTTAACAATAGAAGCAATGATTCGGCATTACTATAGTAAAACATTAACCAAACCACACCTAGTCTAATTTCAAACAAACTCAGAGTAATATTTTAAAGGTATCCTAACATAAAATACGAGAGGTTGACCTGATGAGGATATTAATGGTTAAAATTTGAGTCTTACGAAAGGGTGTAACTGCGTCAAAACTGATATATCCACAAATAAAAAAGGACAAAAAGGACACTGAACATCCAGCCCTCTCTCCTCCAGCAGCAGGAAGCACTTGGCCCACTTTCTGTCTCCAGCTCTACCTGCAGTCTCACACACTGTCAGCTCAGATTTCCCTGAGGAGCAGTGCAAGGGCAGCAGGTTCACGGCACACAGCAAGGCACCGGTGCTGCCATGGTGAGCGGTTCAATTCCCCGTGCTACTCAGTGAGTACCCTAATGCTCGACTACACTTTTTTTCTTTTAAATAAAAACATCTAAATCCCCAGCTACTTAGCATATCTGATCCGAAGGGAGACATTTGCTGTTGAAATGTCAAAGTGTAGTCAGGAGTAACTCCCCTTCCTCTGAATTTTAATGTTAGCACACAATTAACACTCTTAGCAAGTAGCTCAACATCACACTGTGGCAGGATAGAGAACCCACCAACATCTTCCATCAGGTAGGCAGACAGTGTATTCTCTCAGAGAGGCTTTCTTTCATTTGTCCTCTTATGTTTTGTCTATAAATGTCAGAAAAAGCATGCTTGTTTCAGTTTCTTAAAGCATTAGTTACATCTGGCTTGTTTTGTATGACAAAAAGTGCAGAGACTTTTTATTTACCATGACAGAAGACAAAGAAAAACATCTGGCATAGGACAATTTTTTTTACATATTTGCCAGAAAATGGACTTGAACGTACTGGAGGAAGGCTGTATGAGGTTAAGGGTTTCAATCCCAATGGAATGCTATGGGAAGAGGTCCATTTCTCTTTATTTAGGTCAATGGCATTTGCAAGGCATTAACAGACTTCCATGGTCTGGGGGTCAATTCCCAGCAACTAAGTGGTGATTAAAACACCAATACAATTTTATGGTTTAGATGTGTGGCAAACTAAATGTCTCAACGAGTCTATACAGCCTCATATGTCGCTTGTTCTACCCTCAAATCGACCTTACCAGTTGCAGATCGACACGCCCTCATACGAGAATGTGTCGCCGTTTTAAACAGACCGTTAATGTTGTGAAACAACATTAGTTTCATTATGGTTTATGTGATAAAACTAGCATACGTCCTTAAGATAATGGCCAAATACGTACATGTAATTAACTACCTATATCAAAGATACAGACTAGCTAACGCTACATAGAAGTTAACGTTAGCACACTGACGACTTTTAGCCGGATGTGCCTGTGGTTTTCATGGCAGCCGATGAAAAGGAGGGAGAGAATAACATTACCAAGTTGCCCTCTTTGTTTAGTTTTTCGTTGAAGTCTGTTTGAGTGTGATTATGTCATGTACATGAGCTATTTTGCCCCTTTAAACCTAGAAGGTAAGCGCTGTTTAACCGCGGACACTTCCTGCTGAGAGTCGTTATTTTGACAGTGTCACACATTAATCCGTAACACCGTTGCTAATGCTAACGTTCACTGAAGCAACCCTAACCCTTCCAGTGAGGACAAAGCATGTTTTACCTGGTAAATTCCAAAGCCGAATAATAGTCACAACTCCAGTTTTCGTGCATTTATACCCCTCCAGGGTCTTGAAGACGTATAAAGACTCTCAAGGGAAAGTTGGTCAGGTAATTGAAGATGTCTATGGTCTGGATCATAGACGTCAGATCTGCAACGTCCTTCATTCCATCTCTTACAAAACTCTTGAAAATCACCTGGTGGCATTATAATGGTCAATAATGTATAATCAAACATATTCTGTTTCATAGCGCTTAATGTCATTGTGTCAATGTGACGCAAATGACACTGTAATGCGACAATGCATCGCAGTGAAAGCTGAAGGCTTGAAATTACCGCAAATTTGGTTAGCTAACACCAAAGATAGTGGACAGTCTATAATAGTGGATTGAAGAAAAATCGTATAGGCTACACTTCTAAGTGGGCGTGGCCGCCTCTCCCGCCGCTCAAGGTATTTTGAACGTCAAGACCAATTTATTGATATTTTCTTTTGCTTACATTAAATATAACTCAGCTAACAGTTACAATTAGCATTACAAAAATCAATTAGCTAGGACGTTCGTAAATTATTTATACAGCTCTCGCGAGAGAATAACCTCTTTGGCTGTATGTTATCAGATCTCGCGAGAGAGAGAGCTGCAGCTGTATGGGATTAAGAAACGGCACTAGTAAAAGGGTTAGGCTCTCTGGTTAAGGCAAATAATGAAGAAAGGCACTTTAAAATGCAGGTTTATGGGGTGTAGGTCAAAGGGCGGAGCTATAGGTCCTGAAAAACACTACAGGGGTTGTGTTGAGTTTTAATTCAAGGTTAATAATGGTAAAACAAGGTAGCCTATTATTATCATAAGCAGGGGCTGAGGATTCAGAGTTGAATTCTCACTGTACCCACCCCTAAATTGGGGTGGTTAGGGTTATATTCATATTCAGTAATTTGGTTTATAGAGAAAATATTTTGAGATGGACTCATCTAGGCCTATAAACTGCTAAATATCAGCTCAAACCTGAGGCGAGGCTTTTTTCCTGATTATTAGACATCCAAAAAGAGACTGCCAGCCTCTTTACAGTCAGCACATTTCTCTCTAAAAAGCCTAAAAATCCTTTTAGAAATCATAAAACTTTCCCATAAAACCATTAAAATCGACCTGCAATATAATTGTTAAGTCCAATTTCTCCTCTTCCCCTAAATGGCGAGAAGAGCGACAAATTTAGGGAGGGGTCCGGCTCTTTGATGTCTACAATAACCTCCAGGAGAAGCCGGCCGGCGAATTATACCGGCTGAAATTAGCCTTCAAAATGTCCCATCTGAGCCGGAAAAGAACTAATCGGATCTTTTAGAAGACATTTAAAGTGGATTGCATGCAGAATAAAAAGAAATAGATGCAGATATTTGAGCAGTTTTATGTTTTCTATGGGTTTACCTCTGTTTGCATGTGCGCGTCCCTCTCCTCCTCGCATCCCTCCATCTGCGCGGATGAAGAGCAGGGAAGCATTTTCAGGAAAAGAGTGATAAGATATTTCCACCTTTGTCTTTTTCTAACCAGACAAGGTTATTGAAAAGAACATAAAGATGCACAGAGGTCTATTCTAGCAGCACATGTCTGGATCCCAGCCCATTCTTCTTTTTTTCTTTCTTTCTTCCAAACACATGGGATGGAGAGGATCGGTGCGCTGCTGCTGCTGCTGCTGCTGCCGGCCAACAGGATCCTCCTCCCCCTCCCCCTTTCACTGACAGCATCATCTGGCTCCCCTGAACCCCTCCTCCCTCCCTCCTCTTCCTCCTTCCTCATCCTCCTCTCTCGGTGCTGCAGGCAGAGCCGGGCTAAACCATTTGTGCATAGCGAGATGTGATGATATACCCTACATGTTCTGCAAAGGAATATAAACTGATTTCTATTCAGTTGTAACTGGATATTTCTTGCATGATTTCAAGTGAGGTCTAATATTATAACAAGCACACCGTGATCACTTTAAGGCCCATTAGGGGAGTCAAGGGTGCGTTCAATTGCTGATGGGAGAGTCCGACATGCGGAGATGGACCATCGCTGCATTCAAGTTCAGCTAGCAGCTGAAAATATGGAATAAGCCACCTATTTACAGCCATGCATTTATTTTCAGATGTATTTATATATTATTTTACTAATTTATTAATCTTCAATAAATCCCAGGCTGATTCTTTGTTGTAATGTATATGATTTTATTATTTATTTATTCAATTATTATTACAAGTAGTAGCATTATCATATTCAACATCATTATCATCATTATTTGGAGTATAGTTGATATATTTTGTTGAAAACAACAGCAGTAACACTAACATATTCTTTTTTTAATCACATTTGTCACAAAGCCGAGCTCATTCCTTCTTTAACTTTCAGTTTAATATTCTGGTGGCAATTTCTGGTGAATAAAACACAGAGTCAAACAACTGTCTTTCTGTTAAATGTAAGCTTTTGCAGAGGACTCAAAGCACACTGACATGCTTATTGAGATGGGCAATGAGCACCGATAGCTAGAAATGAGGGCGTTTTATACGCCAAATTAGCAAAGTTAACAATAATTGCAGGATGAATAGACGAGGAACAAGATTGTCTGTTCACAGTCCATAACAGGACATCTTGTAGGTGACCTCATGAGTAGCACATATAAGCATGTTTATGTTCAAACCCCACAACGTCAGTCGAAAGACAAAACACAGCTCTATCATTCTACAAGACATATAAGCAAAATGAGAAATCATATACGACATCTACGCAAAATGAGAAATTTCCAGTACAGTGTATTTACTCAGTTTTATAAAAACTGTTTGGTTGCTTCCTGCTGAGAACTCAGATCAGCTGCAAAGGTCAGTCTGTGACACTGAGCTCAGTGGACACGTTTATACAACGTGTGTGTGTGTGTGTGTGTGTGTGTGTTGTGTGTAAAATAGCTGTTCTCTACTGACCTCTAGAGGCGATTAGGTGCAACTACTTGGGTAGGATCTCTTCCAGGCTGTCGTCATGAGCAGTTTGTATGATTTTCTACGTTGAAACTTTATATCCCAGGATACGAACAGAAAAAGAAACCCCGGTACCAGGGGAAATATGGTGCAGGTACTGCTTATATTAAATAGAAATGAAATAATGTATGGGGATAGACAGAAATACAATATCTAGCCTATATGTATATATCCAGGACTATATATATACTGTACACACACACACACACACACACGTAATAGAAGGACTTATATTACATTATTATATTATTATGGACTACTATCCATTGTGCCGTTTAAATTAAAATGAACTACCAATACCATACACTCAGAGCTGTAGTCAGAATTTCAAAACTTGTGTAAAAATAAAATGCTAAAAAATAAATAAATTACATTTATAATAAATAAATAAAACATAATAGGCTATAAAATACATTAATTGATCTCAAATGAGATCTCAATTACTTTTTAATCTCATAATTAGCCTATGACTTTTTATCTCATTATTTCGACTTAAGTTTTTTTCTTTTTTTCTGGCGGAAATTGGCTTCCATTGCATTTTCAATTGTTCAATAAAAAAAGAAAAAACTCTTTTTCCGAAACAGATCACGTGACTCGGTCACGTGACAGGCTGGGCCGATAGGAACGTAAACACGGAAGTACTTCAGCAGCTCATAGAAAACAGCCGTGGCTCCAGCAGCGGTCAGTATATCGGCTCAGGGTCTCCACAGCGGGTCATATCTCCTCCGGTGGTTGTCGGTATCTGCTCAGAGAGAACAGGATGGATAAAGTTTTGTTTCTGGCGCTAACTCTGAGCCTGTTAGCTGTTTTAACTCAGGTAAACTGCAGCTCGTCCAAACTGAAGAGAGTCCGCAGAGCACAGGTGAGACCCGCAGCATGCTAGTGATGTGTAATAACACCGGAATACTGCTAATAATATCATAGCATTCTTTAAAAAATTAAATTTTAAATTTTAAAAATGCACTTTGCGTCTAAGATAATTAATGCTTTCATTGTAATCAATCCTCTTATGTTAAAGATTAACTGCAATGTAACAGCTGTTCATTATAAAGACAGAAATATCAAATTAGGTTATTATTATATTATTCTTTTATTGGTTTTCACTCAGTTGAAAAAGAAAAAAATGATAAGACAACTGTCTAAACTGCCTTTAATACATGACTTATTTATTCGTCCTGTTATTGCATTTGTTTTATTACTACTTCCTGATGGTTTTAGCTCGCATCTATTATTTATGTTATGCATTGTGTTTGTGGCTGTAAATTCATGGTCGCTCAGTATTTCTGAATATTTCTATATAACATTTTTCTGGCTTGCTTGATGAATGAATTGAGAATTTGCCTTGACTAAACAATATTTTTTAAGGCAAGGATGAGCAGTATTTATTAAAACTGTGAAGGTTCTGTCTTGAATTTGTAAATTTGATCTCATGGTCAGCCCAGATTATGGTTATTATCATTTTATTATCAAGCTAATCCTATTAATTCGCGCCAAAGAAGAAGACAGTGCCATTTTGACTTAATCATTTTGGTGAAATAGATAAAAAAATTATGCTTTTAACAGCATGTCAAAGATTTGTTGTCAGATAAGATAAGACGTTATTTATCATACAGTGGGGACATTTAGTCGTCAGCAGCTCAAGATACAGACAGGGAAGTTTACAAAGATATAAAAAAACAGAATAAAGAATAACACATATACATAATAAACATCAAGTATATACACCTTATATATGTATGTATAATATAATATTATATTATATAATAATAATATATAAGTTATTATTTTTAATAATAATATATAATATATGGTATTTATGTATATATACATAAATACTTACATGGCTGTTATTTGGCATGTGCATCAATATTGCACATAGGTTTTTTGTTGTGATGTGAGAATCCACTGTAATCTTATAACTATCTTCTGACTAAAAAGTCAGAAAAAAACTGTTTTCAGCTTTGTGTCGATGACTTTATAAAAAACATATTGGATCAGCTGAAATAAGGAGAAGAATTTTCCCAACACAATAAGCAAATCTTAATCCTTCACCACATCCGGAGATCAAGTTTCTACTGGACAGGAAAGGGATGAAAAATTGGAATCTGAAAAATAACTAAAGCTGTCAGATAAACATATAAATGTGGAGTAAAAAGCGATAGAGTAGAAGTCAGAAAGAGTCAAGTAAAGCATAAGTACTTTGACCGTGTCGTTAAGAAAATAACTAAATACAAAAATGTGATATACTCTGGTATACTTGGACATAAGTTTTAATGTGAAATATCTATGATTTACAGTAAAAATCCAAGTAATACAATCTGCATGTCGTGTGCTGTGGACAGGTTTTGGGTTTCGACTGGAAGAACTGCGGGAAGCCAGATGATCCAGCTGTTCTTAAGACTCTGAATCTGTCTCCGGACCCGATCTCCATCCCAGGAGACTTGATTGCCTCCGCCTCTGGATCCACGGCTGTAGAACTCAAATCTCCTCTGTCTGTGAGTACTTTGACGCTGTCCTCATATTGTCAGGTCACTTTTTACAATGTAAAATACTGTTTTCAGAACTCTTCTCAGATGCCGCAGTCTCTGTTTATGGCACTATAATCTCAGTATTACTCAGCACTTGTTTATGTGCCGTGTGTCTGCAGCGAGCAGGTTGTTGTTGCTCCTCGGCTGTTCTGTAAAGTGTTAACAGGCATGTCTGGATCTGTCTCTGATCCTGTGAGCTCCATGTGAGCAGATCAGGCGTGTACACACACACACACACACACAGACACACACACACACACACAGCCTACAGAACTGTGAACGCTTTAACACAAAGACAATCTCAGTTTCTTTCATTGGATTAACTGTAAAACGAAACAGATAATCTGAACAACCATTCAGTACTCCATAAGAAAAAGCAAAGATTTAACAAAAAAAATCTGTCCTGAAATGTTCCAACGCTCAGTTTTAATTCAAGTAGAATTAATGGAGAGCTTTATGTCTTTAATTCAAATGTAGATGTCTCTTAAATCTTGCCTTATTGATGCTTTTTTTTTAGTGGTCCAGACAGTCAGTGCCCTCTCATAACTCAAAATATTAGAGCCACTCAATCAGTTAGATCTTGACATTTAAATTAAATGCTAAATTTATTGTATGGGAAAGCTCGCTTTTCTCCCCCCTCACCAACAGGAGCTTTATGAGCCAGTTTTGATTGCAGCTCAGCAGTAAAAACTGGCTCATAAAGCTCTTGCTGCTGTCATGTGTGAAACCTGCAGGGATAAGGAACCTCATGACTCAGGGAATAAAAGCAAAAGTATAAACCTTCCTCCAGACTGACCCACTAATCCTCAGAGCCTCTGCTGTGTCGTACAGCTGTCTCACTGATTTAGTTCTTCTTTCAGGAGCTGATATGAATGAACACATATGAATGGGAATTAATAAAACATAGTAAATTAGTTATTATTTGTCGTTTTGCAAGTTGAAAGAGTGAAAGTTTTTACTTTCTTATCTTTTCGCTGTTTCTCCTTGGCCTCAAAACGTAAGAATGCAGAATTTTTTTTGTGTTTGTAGGATTTCAGTTTATCAGCCTAATATTTTTATGCATATTTCTGTTTGTCTGCTCGAGAACCTCTCAGCCGTTTAACTGACTTGTAGAAGCTGCAAGTCCTCAACGGTTGCTTCGGTTCTAACAAAAAAGCATTTCTAGCAGTCGGCTTGGCTAAAAACAAGCCCTGACAGAAGCTGACAGCCACGGAAAAATTTAGTCTCATTTTAAACTGGAGCATCTGCAGATTAAATCCATACCTCATATGATATTATCAACTGAAATTAGCCACAATTTAATGTGAATAAACACCTTTTTTGTAATTTTCCCTGCCGTCTCTATTGTAAGGGAGCAGAGAGTGACAATTTAGTTTGTTAGAAGAGAGGGAGATAAGAAGAGATTCTGATCTGAGTCATGCACAAATAGCCCAAAGTTGTTATAGAACCACAAATGTTGATGTTTACTGTTCTAAGGTGGCTCACAAGTCGAAAATTAATCTGATACAGTTAGCTGTAGGCATCACAGTGCTGAAAGAGATTGCACAATTTCCTCACAGTGAAGTGTTTGTATGTTCTTCAGCTTACTGCAGCAGTCCAAAGACATTCAGCTGTTATGTTAATGCACTTTTCTACTTCTAAGCCTTTTTATTTTGCAGTAACAGTCTAATACAGTTGTTAGAGGAGATAAAGAGGGAAACTGAGTCATGCACAAATAGCCCAAGGTTGTTACAGAACCACACATACTATATATCTACTATGTATTTACCCAATGACCACAGAATCAGCAGGCAACATGCATGTTTGCTTTAACTTGTTTAAATATTAACCATTCTGAAGTGGTTCAAGTGGAAAATCCCTTGCAGTGGTTAGCAATTTTGCCTCACAGCAAGAGGTTTGCATGTTCTCCCTTTGTTTTCAGCTCCCCAGTACAGTCCAAAGGCATGCAGCTGATAGGTGAAATGATAGAGTAGTTAGTGGAGATAAGGAGAGAAACTGAGTCATGCACAAATAGCCCAAGGTTATAACAGAACCACAAATGTTGATATTTACCTCGTAATATTTACTTAATGACCACAGAATCAGCAGGCAACATGTATGTTTGCTTTAACTTGTTTAAAGATCAACTGTTTAACTGAAAATTCTCAGCAGCAGTTTGCACTGTTGGCTGATGACGATCAGCTGATAAACAAGGCCTCATTAAAACTAATCAGAGTACATTTAATTATTTTTAGAGATGATTAAAAAAGAGCAGATTACTGAATTTTGAGTTGCTGCAACCACTAACTGACGGTCCGTCAATGTCAACATGGCGACAGTAGACTGGAAAATAGCATTATGAGGCACTGACTTTGATTATTTTACTGTTTATCAGACAGAAAAAGAGACAAGGATTGGCTAATTCTTGTGCTGTTGCTTTGGTCTGAATCTGTGAATTAACCAGCATCATTTATTTAAATATAACAGAAGGAAATAAAAAGAGCAGGAAAACAAATCTGGAATTATGGAATAAAAAACAATTATAAATAAAAGTCCACATAAATCAATAGTCCTTTGAAAAATGTCCTATTTTTTAAAATAAAATTGTATTTATTTATAAGTATTGCCTCATTTCTTTTTTTCAGGATTTATTTAAAAGTAATAGTTATTGATTCCATAGTCCTATTTATTTGTTTATTTATTTACTGAACTATATTGACTCATATATTTATATATATTTAAATTTACATTTATTTATATATGTATTACCTTGTTTATTTGTTTCAGGATTTGTTTCACAGGCATATCATTTTTTTATTTAATATTGAATACATAGAATTTCAGTATTTTTATTAATTATAACTCATGTCACTTGTTGCTTTATGCACAAATGAAAAGCATATTGAGTTTCTCTGTAATTAAATTATATTATTATATTAATAAAAAATTGTAGAATATAATAAAAATGTAATTCTATAAAAAGACAGTAAGCGTCTTTCTCAGAGCTCAACGGTTAATTAGTTCAGATGTTATCAACTTTATTCATTTCTTGTCAATTACATTTAATGTATTCATTTAACTTGAGTATTTGAGTGTTTGCTTCCTGTTTTCAAACAGTCTGAGGTTAAATGAGTTTACTGATCATCATGTCCTGATGATAAGGTCGTTATCACTTCTCTCATCGCTGTCAATTACCACACAAGGAAGTTCCTCAAAACTCAGCTCAGCATTTCCTTTTCTGTATCTCACTTTATGGTTCATATGGTCACATGCCTCTAAATACACAGCCTCCTCCTCCTGTTGTTGTTCTTTTATATTTTACTTTTTTTCGTTTCTCACACTATCCATGTCTACATCCTTTGGTGATATTAGAGATTGTAACCTTTTTGTCACACAGTAGCTCACAGGTAATGTTTTTTTTAATCTTACTTTTGAATTGTTACTATTACTTTTCACCCAATATTTAAGAAAAGGGTAAATATTTATGTTTTTCAGCAGCAGAATTTATTTTAATTGGACCCTGATATGTCATCAACTATCTTTTGTACCACTCAAGTAAATAAGGGTGTTTCCACTACAGCTCAAAACCGGAATGAGGCGGGTCTCACTTGCCAAAACGCCCCTAATCTGAATATGAGCCGTCCTGAGCAGTCTTTTGAAGGGACTATTTTTGGCTCTGTTGAAGAGCAGGGCCGTTTTTCTCCCCTGAAAAAAGCCTGGTTTCTGATTGGATAGAATGGTAGACAGGATTTGACGTAGTACTCGACGCCACAAAAAACAAGCGCCATTTGTAAAAGCCGGCGAAGCAGTGTTACCAACTTAGCGACTTTTTCTGGTGTTATTGGAGACTTTCGGTGACTCTCAACGAGTGGAAGCGGCACAGTCCTCCTGCAGCAGTCTCTCCCAGCTGCAGAGCCGGAAGGGAGGTTAACCCCTTGCATCCAGTCTGCAAATTGCTAATAGGCTAACAGTTAGCTCTGTAGCAGTACAGTTTCTATGTGCTGCTGCTGCAGGAGTTGTTCACTTAGTGATCTCTGTTTGTTTACAACAAGCACCAGACACTCCGTGAATAAACGGGCATCGCTAACTGTGCACGATCACTATGTTCATAATCAGCGGAGACGTTGTGCATAAAACCATACGTCACCTCCGGAGTCTCGTAAATCCCTCTGGGGGCCTTTTTGTAATGGAGACACGCAGAGAGAGCGGACATTGGAGAGGGCATGCTTTGAGACTTTCCCTGTGGCCATTCTTTTTTTAATTTTGTGTCTTTTTTGGTCATTTTGTGTCTTTTTTTAAGTAATTTAGTTTTTTCTGTCATTTTGTGTCTTTTTTTAGTCATTTTGTGTCTTTTTTTTGGTCATTTTGATACTGCCTCCAGCGGCCCCCAGGTAGTTTGAGTTTGAGACCCCTGGTGTATGTGATAAAGGTCTTCTAATGTGTCCTCTCTCTGTCCTCCTCAGCTGGACGTGACCCTGGAGAAGGAGGTGGTGGGTATCTGGGTGAAGATCCCCTGTGTGGATGAGCTGGGCAGCTGTCACTATAGGGACATTTGTGACATCCTGAACCAGCTGATCCCTCCGGGTCAGGACTGTCCTGAACCGCTGCACACCTACGGGCTGCCCTGCCGCTGCCCCTTCAAAGCTGTGAGTGTTTTTATTACAATCCGTCTGTTTTACCTGGTGATTATTGATAAATACAGGAATTCAAGCTAAAAGAATGGAAAAGAGTGAAAGATGTTAAAAACATCAGTATACAAACATGTGTCCCTCCATACACAATCACACAAACACAAAATTTCACACAAGTTTCACAAGTCACACAAACATTTCAGTTACAAAAAAAATTGAATAAAATAAATAGGAAAATGCTAATAAAAATTGCTAAATAAAAAATAGAAATAAAAAAAATATGTTAAAATGAAAAGCAGCCTACTTTTTTACTGATAAATTAATTTTCTTCCAGTCTATAAGACATGTTTTATTTTTAGACAGGGACCTAAATGAGTTCCAAATATGAACAAATGCTTTCCGTTTGACCTCTTAATACTTTAAAATTGTTCATTTGATGTAGGAAATGTGTGGGAATGTTACCCACACACAAAATTGTTCTCCAAATTCCCTAAAGCATGTTTATCTTTAGGGCCATTACCGGAAAAGTTCCTCCCTACTTAACAAGACCACTTCATTATAATCATGGACACTATTTGACATGATCAAACAATTGATTTACTCTCACAGTTCAAAAGTCAGCCTTTTAATCAAAATGTCCCATGACCTGGGATAATTTCTTAGCTTGATTGTAGCTTGACTTGCCTGCAACAGTTTGCAACTGTTTTTGGCTTTGGTCATTTTAATTGCATTTTTACTTATTTATTTACTTTGTCTGTTATCTGTATTTTAAATCTGTATTTTTTTTTTTTTTTCTGTATCTGTATTTTCGCCACTGTAAATGAAGAAAAGCTCAGTGCCTTATGAGTTTAAATAAAATGTTTGAGGTACTATAATAAAATCATCATGTAAAGAGTTAACATTAAACATAAATTTAATTAGGGGACTCACAGGAGATAGATTTAAAAAAGAAAAGTTTAAGCAGAGGCAGAAGCAGCAGAGGTCAACATTTTCTGACTGAAAGTTCCTAATGTGAGTTGAGCTTCAACATCACTGAATGCTACATTTCCCGCAAGAGTCTTTACATTCATTCTATGTGCAGAAAGTATATTTTTCATAGGATAGCCAATAAAAGGTGATATAGAGTGGGTTAAGCCTTCGCCATCCAAGGAAATAAATATTGCATCCAGTAAAACACCCACATCTCTAAAACTCTTCACCTCCACTCAGGCTTTCATGAGAAATTAACATAAAAGTATTGAAGCAAATTCAAGGTAATCCTGAAAACATCACTGTGACTTCATGAAGTTTTTTTTTTTTTTTTTTTTGATCAATTCAGAGCCACAATCAGTTTTCACAAGCTGAACTCTGTATAAACAGTGAACAATGTGTTTAATTGGTGGACTCACCATTTAACTCTTTGGATTTTTGGGCTGTTTTGTCAGTTTTTGACTCCTTTTTCATTCTGCCTGTGTATATCACTAAAAATATTTACCATGCCATGTTGGCTTCATTTTTTCTCAACTATATGACCTATAAGGGCCAATAAGGGCCAGTTCAGCAATAATAATTTAAGTTAAAAACAGTTTTTAAAAAATGAATGATGATAATTTCATTGTAATTCATGCAATGCTTAGAGTATGTTAGTTTAAAATATACAATTAGTAATGTTTAAAGGGTTAAAAATGTTTCTATGCTTTAAATTTTACATTGTGATGTCACTATATAGTGGTAACTACGGTAACTGACTGTTTCGTTTTTTAGAGTCAGAACATGGTGGAAGCAACACAGTCTTTTGACCGTGCGTCAGACTTGTAATTTACTTTGTTGTTTTTAAGTAAACATTGTAAAAGACAAAGAAGTTGTCACGTCTCGTCGCTCGCGTGGGAAAAAGAGTGTTTTTGTCGACTGACTCTAGAAGTGGGGCAGTAAAAAAGGAAGACCAAACGGAGTGCCGCTACATGACCTGATCTTTTTCACTTATTCTTTTTGTGTTTTCTGTGTTCAAAATGTTGATCTAGTAAATCAGAGTTTGAAAAGCATTTGTAATTATCTCTTTTTTTTAAATTCGCATTTTAATTACACTTCAGGAGTTAAAGCAAAACCAATATTGTAATTGTAATTGTCCACATCCAACCCAGGCACTAAAAACTCTGAATCTCTGACTGTGTGAATAAAGAGTTTGTCCTCTGTGTGTCTTCAGGGCTCGTACTCACTGCCTAAGAGCGACTTCTACCTGCCCAACATGGACCTGCCCTACTGGCTGACCAACGGGAACTACCGTGTGCAGGGCGTGCTGAGCAGCCAGGGCAAAGAGCTGAGCTGCGTCAAGGTGGCTCTGTCGCTCAACTCCGACAACTAACCACAGCAGAGACAGTCTGGAGGCTTCAGGTTGATGTTTATTTGCACATAAAAACAAAGAGAAAATTGGGAAACGAAAGCTGAAGTTGCACAAAGTAGTGAAAGTGAAAAACCTCACATTGGTTTATTGAAGGATGTGAACAAAATAACAAACATGCTTCATTTCACAAAAGGATATTTGGGAACAATAATGGTAAAACTAACTAATAACTAATTGACTGAACTGCACATTTCCGTTAAACATTTTATTAATCATTTAATTTTTTTGCTCCATTAGATTCAGAAATGCTTTGTCATGCTTTCAAACACCGTTTTGTCGTTCACTGGCTTCGTTTGCGACAATGATCAGTTTTTTCTGGTTTGTTCAGATCCATAAAATGCAGCAATAAGAGCCAACAGACACACAGGACTGGCAGCTATTCACAGTAATAATGTATTTATTCATAATGCAATGATCAAAACAACATTACAAAGTGCTTCATGCAGCAAGAAAAGGATACAGAAAACATAAAAATAAAAAAAAACATAGAGAAATAAAAGTACTAAACAAACCACATAAAAATTAAAAAATGCACTCAACAAATCTGTGTACAAATGATATATTTAATCAAAATTTGTATTTTTTCTTTGGGTATTTTAGAGGTCAGATCTTAATCACTATTATGGAAAGCAAATTTAAATGTTAATAACAAACAAAGTTCTTATTTTAAAAGCCTTTAAATTAGAATAGATGTAAAAATTTAAGCTATAATTGAATATAAACAATCTGTATTTCCAGAGGTCTGACATCATCTGAAGGCAAATATTTAAAAAAATTCTATTTGTAAATAAAAATCAAGACATCTGATAAATATGATGCCTTAAAATAATTTAAATATGTTATATATGTGCTCAGGTTCTGGAGTTGACCTTTAAGCTGAGGCAGTTTTCTGGAAAAATCAAAGCGCTCCTCTCTCTGTCCTCTCCGCAGATTGTAACGTTTTACGATTACTTCTCATTCACTTCATCGGGACCTGGACTGTGAACCCACATTGCTGTTATATAGCAGTAATTATATGAGTGACTGTCCAGTTTTCTTTGTAAAGCCATCTGAGGTGACAGACTGATGTGAGGCTCTAACTTGCTTCAAAAACATTAACTTGAATCAGCTGCAGCCCTGAACCTTTGGCAACAGTTAGCAGAAGGTTAAACTCCAGCTCTGAAAACCTGCACCGATATTAACATGTTGTGTTTTATTGTGTTTATTATAAGGAGAAGAATCTGTCTTCCTTTTTTAGTTGCTTTTTCAATGTAGATAATTGTTAGAGATGCTAAAATAAGAGCTTTTCTGCAGGATTTTTCACTATTAAATCAGGCTTTTAATGTCTGAAGGGACATGCTGGCACATCTGCATTTGCAGAACAACCAATAGGAACGCCCTCTCTTTCTGAAATGACCTGTGACTGGACAAAAATTCCCTTCACAAGTCTGTAAACAGCCATGAGGAGCTGCAGAAGTCCAGTTTTCTCTTCAAATAACTTAATTTTGTACATTTTTACCCAGTGCCACAACCGGCTCTAAAAGGAGTGTCAGTATTTTTTGTTTGCCAATATTTCTGCTGTTTAAAAACAGGTTGCAGTTAGAAACTTTCATGCCAAAAATATGTTGAATTTATCCTGTCACACAAACCTCAACGTGCCTCACTGCTGAGCTGCTTCTGGTCCATCCTGCTGATTTCTGCATATCAATGAAACTTTTTTTTTTACTCTGGAATCACCTCGACACAGAGTCACTTCATTCCTGTTGTTCCACAGAATAATAATCAGCATTTCACCTCGGTATTTCAGATTATTGGAGAAATTATGCTAATCAACCTGACATCAAATAAACGTATCAGTCGGATCTGATTTCAGACGTGTTTTCAAATTCAGATTTGAATTAAAGTTTTCTTTTGTTTATGACCATTTAGTCTACTGTAAAAACAAATGTAGCATCTGTCATGTCTGTTTTTTAAAAATATTTTTTAAATTCTCATGTGCTCCTTCCTTGCTGTGTGTGGGTTTTTTCAGTGCTTCAATCATTGATTGTTTTGTGATTTTTAAAAACTTTTTTCTTTTCGTTTTTTATTTCTTTTGGATGTTTTGAAAAAGGGTTTTCAGCCGATGAGCTGAAGCTCTGCTGGGAATCAAGCAGCTCATCTAGTTTATCAATACAGTACAACTGATAGATTTGATATTTTTCACTATAGATTTTGATTTTGATGATGTGATTTTTAAGTGCCTGATCAGGTCTTTAGGAGGAATATCTGTCACTAGTCATTAACGGAAATGGGAGAGTTATAGTCTGATATTATGACTTTTATTTGCTGAGATGTTTAGTTTTTGATAACAACAACGATGCCGAATTACGTTTGTGGATGTTTTCACAGTTTTGAATAAACATTATTCCCTAAACTGTGGATTTTCTGACTTTGTAAAATAGTTACTTGATTGCTCATAAGCATTATTCTTCAGACATTAACCCAGAGAAGATACCTCCTCTATACGAAACACAAGTATTAAACATTTTTACCCTCTGGAGTCTCCAAAAGCGCCAAAGCATGACTTCTTCATCACATCCAGAAAAAAGACACAAAATGACTAAAAAAAGACACAAAAATGACCAAAAAAAGACACAAAATGACAAAAAAAGACACAAAATGACCAAAAAAAGACACAAAAATGACCAAAAAAGACACAAAATGACAAAAAAAGACACAAAATGACCAAAAAAGACACAAAATGACAAAAAAAAGACACAAAATGACCAGAAAATACACAGAATAACTAAAAAAGATACAACAAAAGACACAAAATGACAAAAAAAGACACAAAAATGACAAAAAAAGACACAAAATGACTAAAAAAAAGACACAAAATGACTAGAAAAAAGACACAAAATGACTAAAATTGTTAGGCTAAACACACAACACAAATAAAATACAGTCACATTCCAAGAAAGAGTTGGATGACAGGACCACATACAATCACAAGATCACATTTATGTTGTTTTTTCTTTGTTTCTTTGGTTCAAAATGTTGATCCAGTACGTCAGAATAAAAAATTAATTATTATTAGGTCATAGGTGAGGCTATGCTGAAAAAAAAAACCCAACAACATGGCACTTAAACATTTTTTAAGTGGTGTATACAGGCAGGATGAAAAGGTTTTAAAAAATGGACAAAATAGCACCAGACTCAATAGAGTTAAAATGATCCCTGTGGTCAGTTGACATTTCACTTCATTATTTAATCAAATGGAAACCAAGCCACAGCCAGCGTTTCCTCTTTTCATGAGGTTTACTTGCTGATTTCAGCTGTAAGAATGTTTGAGGATGTATTCATCCATGTTGTCACCTGACCTGAGACCAGACTGGATGCACAAATCCTCAGAAACAAACAGGAAGAGAAAGCATCTCATTGCAAAAGCTGTGTGTTGTGTGCTGAAGTTATGATGCCCAAAAATATCTATTAAAGGATGTGAACTAAATAAAAAACGTGTTTCATTTCACAAAAAGATATGTGGGAACAAAAATGGTAAAGCTAACAAAGAGACACATTTCCTTTAAACAGTTTAGCAATCTTTTTTTTTCTTTGCTCCATTACATTCACAAATGTTTTGTCATGCTTTCAAAGACCATTTTGTCGTTCACTGGCTTCTTTTGCGACAATGATCAGTTTTTTCTGGTTTGTTGAGATCCATAAAATGCAGCAATAAGAGCCAACAGACACACAGGACTGGCAGCTATTCACAGTAATAATGTCTTTATTCATAATGCAATGATCAAAACAACATTGCAAAGTGTTTCTTGCAGCAAGAAAAGGAGACAGAAAACATAACAAAAAAACATAGAAATAAAAGTATCAAACAAACCACATAAAAATAAAAATTGCACTCAACAAATCTGTGTAAAAATTATATATTTAATTAAAAATGTTATTTTTACTTTGGGTACTTTGGAGGTCAGACCTTAATCACTATTATAGAAAGTGAGTTCAAATGTTAATAATAAACAAAGTCCTTTTTTAAAAGCCTTTAACTTGGAATAGATGTAAAATTTAAGCTATTATTGAATATAAACAATCTGTATTTCCAGAGGTCTGAAATATGTAAAGACTAAAAGACAAATTTGACATCTGTAGGCAAAGATTTAACCCTCTGGGGTCTATGATGGTGCCGTCCTGATCAGATCATATGACGTTTAACAAAAAAACTAGGACACATCCAAATTACAGACTTGAAACTTTCTCCCAATTTTTGTTTGACATTCCTAGGTCATGTAAAACCAAAGATATGATAGTTTTAATTTGATAGTACAGAAATATTTGAGCGGGTGTAGCTCTCTGTGTAATTTCGCACATAGTTTGTTTTGAAGAGTTGCAGCCAACAAGGAAAAAAAGCCTATAAATAAACATGTTTTAATGGGACTTTTTTGTATATAGTTTTATTATATTTAAATTTTTACCTTTTTATATGTTCATATTTGTATCCTATGTTTACATTTTCAAGTTCCAAAACAGTTCATTGAGCATATTTGTGGTTTTTATTGTAGTAAATAGTATAATTTTGCAACTCGAATTTCATGATTTTTGGGCTCAATATGTCGATAAAGTATGTTAAAGTGAGTAATTGTCAGATCGGTGAAGAAAAAATGGATACCAAATATGGGTATAGTAAACAGTTTTATGTGGTACATGAAGGGCAAAATCAGAAGTATTCAAAACCGGCCAAAATAGGCTCAGACCCCAGAAGGTTAACATTTTCTATTTGTGAATAAAAAACAAGACATCTGATAAATATGATGCCTTAAAATAGTTTAAATATGTTAAATATGTTTTCTTGTTGTAGAGATCATACAGGCGCTCGGGTCCTGTAGTTGACCTTTAAGCTGAGGTAGACAGTTTTCTGGAAAAATCAAATCAAATCCTCTCTGTCCTCTCCGCAGATTGTAACTTTTTACGATTACTTCTCATTCACTTCATCGTGACGTTATATAGCAGTAATTAACTAGATCTAATTTACTAAAAATCTTCCATCTCCTGTCATGCTCCTCTTCTGCTACCAATAATAGCTTCCAGTGTACACTTCATTAATTATATGATCAGAACTTTTATCCTGCAGCTGTGATCACAGTCAATCAGCTCCATGTTTCACCACAAGGTGGCAGCAGTTCCTCTGACAGACTACAGTTTAAAGGACACTTGAAGTACTGCCACTGCTGTAATACTGCACATACTGACAGTGGAAGTACTATCACTACCAGTGGTGGAATGCAACTAAGTAAATTTACTCAGGTCTCAAGTTGTCAGTTACTTGTATTTTACTGGAGTGTTTCAATTTTGTGCTACTTTATACTTCTACTCCACCTTATCTCAGAAATAAATATTCCAGTTTTTACTCCACTTCACTTTACAAATTTCACTACTTGATGAATTAAAGTAATGTTATTTTGCAGACAAAACCTACCAAGTCAGTCATTTAGTTGGTTGAGAGAAAATTAACTGGCAACTTGTTAAATCATTTGTCATAACATTTACAAATATTTCATTACAAACTTCTCAAATGTAAGGATTTATATATATATATATATATATATATATATATATATATATACATACAATGTATGTTAGGTTTATTTAAGTAGCTATTGACATTGCACATTTTTTTATTGATATACATTCAATGAATAATATTTTTTTATAGAATACGCCACCCAAAAATATATAACGTGATTAAAATTAGCTGCACTTTCACAATTTTTACAAGTAATTTACACATGAATGCATCAATAATCATATTCACATAATATATTATTCTGAATGGGACAATTATGCACTTTACAAATGTAAAAGTAGCAAAAATTACCGATCACTACTAAACTGCAATATAAACTGTGCAAAACAGCAAGAAAATACTTCATTTACTTATCAAATTTCCTTCTGCAAGAAAGAAATCATAATAATATCTTCTGGTTTCTTTATTATGATGGAGACCTTTTATTGTAAAATCAGACAGCGGATTTTAACAGGAAGCAGCAAAGAAAAAAAACAATAGGAGGAAAGTGAGTGAATGACACATGAAGGAGCAGCTGCAGACTTCCACACTTTCAACACTGATGAAAAAAGTCGTTCTCAGTTTTTACTGAAACAGCAGAATGTAAAAGCTGCACAACTGTGTCCAAGCAATAAAAGTATGAATGACAAAATCATGTGTTTTCAGCCTCCCTGACTTTGGTGTTCTGCTGATGAAAACGAGCGTCTGGTAAAGTTCATTAACTGTTAACTTCTGTGGTTTCATGAGAGATGAAAGCCTGAAGAGTGAGTGAACCTCCAGAAGAGAACAAACAAACCACAAAGTCCAATCAAGGTTCTTTTTTCCTTCCAGGACCTTCACCTCTGCCCTCGTCTCTGTGTGTCTGTAACGAGCAGACCTCATCATTAATGATGTGACCTTTCCTCTAACACCACCATCAGTAAACCACAGTACAGTACAGCTCTCTGAACCAGCAGCTGCACAGCATGTGGCTTTTATTCTGGATCCTGGTATACATTCTGTACTTTGCATGTGTGATCAATCCACTGAATTAAAATACATACACTGCAAAAAAAAAAAACAACAACTTGTATTTTTTGCCTAAAACAGTGATTTAAGTTGGTAAAACTTGGAAATATAAATGATTGACATTTAGGGCAAAAATGTAAGTTAGCACAACAAAGCAAGCCAGTAGTCTGCTCAAAAACAAGTTTGTGAGTTGTTGTTACTTATATCTTTAAGTTGGGGTTCAAAACAAGGGACAATAGTTCTGCTAACTCTTATTTCTTTGTTGTGAAATGCTAGATTGCACTCTTGGTTTTTAAAAAAAGGCTCCAGTAATGGTTATTGAGTGTGTTTTCAGACCTTTTTTATTCACAGAGAGTGCCATCTAGTGGGCTCAGAAAATAAAGAAAATGGTTCATGAGGCTTCATTGCCACATCACTACCTCTCATTTTTTGCACTTGCACTTTGCACTTTTTGGACAATATACAGTGCTTAACAAATGTATTAGACCACCGGTTTATGGCACAGCTGTCCTAAATTAACAGCATTTTTCATTACCAAAATCATTTTGATGTTTCTGTAATGGTTAACACAACAGTATGCAGAAGCTCTTTAACCAAAATGAGATTTTTAATCCTAAAATATATTTTTTTTATTTTTATCATTCATTTTCAAATTTACTGTTTTAAAAAAACCTCTGTAAAAATAGTAAAGCACATTGTTATTTCTTGATTTAGATGTTAAGATTGTCATTATTTACTTGCATTACTGAACAGAAAAATTAGTTTTAGTGTTTGAATGTTATGTTGATTCATTTCTGATTTCTCAGAGAAGCCCAGTGAGCGGCTCAAATCTGGCTATAAAAAGATGAATTCACTTTGTTATTTGCCCAAAAAAATAACAATAACATTTTAGTTTTAAACAAAAGAAAGATTTCTAAAATATTTATGTTTTCTCGTTTTTGTGACAGGTGGCTAATACATTTGTTAAGCACTGTATATAAAAAGTAATGCACTCTAATTTAAGCTCAGTTTATTCTCACCAATATTACCATATTGCAAAGCGCGACCTCTAGTGGATGTGATGATTATTGCAATCTAATTTGTAACAGTGCTTCCTCTGGAAGAAAAAAATGGCAGTAGTATGAAACCCCAAAATAATGGTTACAATCTGCTATAAAATGGAAAAAGGTATAGAAGCAGCCATGCATGGTTGAAGCAGGAAGTACCATGATGTCTTCCATCATAAAATGGTGCAAAACAGGCAAAAATTGTTGCATAAACATCCCAGAATTCCCTACACAGTTAGACAGCTTATGTTCGGTTACAATAGGTTATAGATTGCGGTTATTTATATATTATAGTTTTCTGCACACTGATCACCACCAGTCAAAATCAGAGCTGTTGTAACAGTGATGTTGTAAGTTTAATACAGTTCAAAAAAAGGGTTTAACACAATCCTGCATGATGTTAGTTTTAAGACATGTCAGATTATGAGACAAATCTGTCTTGAATAGCCTTTAAATAAGGGAGAAATAAAGAAAAATGTCCTCCACTGACTGCTGCTGCTGCAGCCGCGATGTCTCATTTTTACAGTTTTATTCAATTAACATAAAAGCATGTAAATCAGACAGAGATTATATCTACACTGTAGTAGACACAAAGAAAACAGATTCATTTCAGAAAACAAGTGGTGTGCAGCTGTCTCTTAATCTCAGACAGGAAGTGTGCCGCTCTGGCAGCTGCAGTTTTTCAGACCAGAGTGAGGGTAATGTGGTTCCACTCAGAGAGGAACCGCAGCATGTGGACTCCAGATGCATATGTGCTTTATTAACTACAATAATAATACACACACAATTTAAATTTCTTTGACCTGCACTGTGTGTTTGTGGCCACTAGAGGGCAGTACAAATCACAGTAATCCTAATTTAACCTGTTAAAGTCTGGAAGTCTGACATCAGAAAACACATAAAATAAAATAAAATGAAACAAAACAGAAACAGTGTGCTTAGAAAATCATTTTGAATTTAGACCTTCAGGTTTAGATGAAAGCTTAATGTGTAAAATGGAGCAGAAAGTGCTGCTGACACTGTTTAAACTGGTTTTATCTGAGTGTTTCTCTCTGTGTGCAGTTTATTGAGATTCAGGGGAAATAAATTATAATAGAGACTCTCTACAGAGCGTAAGATTAAAATGTTCTACTGAAGAGAAATGATCGTCTCTTTAATGCACTTTCTAACAGTTAGGTGTATTTATGCATTCACTACAAAAGAGAAATAGGTGGACCGACAAAGTGGAAGTTGGCACAAATAAAATCTATGCAATGATAAAACAGCAGCTTCAGAGATGTTTGAGGATGAGAACAACTTGTCAGTTTTCAGGTCGAAGGAAAAGTGTCCAGAGCCTGCAGGTGAAGTTATGAAGGCTGCGTTCAGACTGCCAGGCAATATCCGATTTTTAGCCCATCCAGATTGGAACTGGATGGCTCTTTTGAAGTCTGAACAGTCACAAATCACATGAAATCCGATTTTTGCGAACCGGATCGAAACCACCTTCAGGAGGTAGTTTCAGATCGCATTTGGACAGATGCGTCTCAGTCTGAACCGCTCCAAACACTCCAAACAATCGGTTTTGACTGTCCGTGACGTCACTCTACGCCGCACGCGTAGCGCCAGCAGCGCGGAGACGAGGTGTCCACCGGCAGCCGCGCCCGACTCATGCGGGCCCTGGTGCATCTGAGATGTTCTGCGGCTCTATTGGACAGTGATAAGGCCAATATACTGAAGAGACCTGCCTCCCTCATGTTTTTTTTTTTTTTTTTTAGATATTTTTTTGGCCATTTTTCAAGGCTTTATTGATAGTGAGACAGATAGAAAGGGGGTGACAGAGGGAAGGACATGCGGCAAAGGGAGCTCAGGCAGGATTTGAACCCGGCTCCACCGCAGCGAGGACTGTAGCCTCTGCACATGGGGCGCCTGTGTAACCCACTACGCTACAGACCACCCCTCATGTTTGTTGTTGTCGCAATTATATGACGTCTGACGCGGTAACGACGTCAGACGCTCTGACGCCGTTACTATGGCAACCTGTCAGATCAGTCAATAATGTGGCCCAGTCTGAACAGAGCCATATCCGATTTGGACACTTGCTAAAAATAGTGTGGACAGTCTGCCCTAAAAATCGGATTTGAGTAGGAATCTGATTTGAATCAGATTCGCCTGCAGTCTGAACGCAGCATAAGAGTCCTGAGAGACACCTTCTCAGGTGTTCTGCATCACTGTGACGAGCTTCAGCTTCTGACATCACTCAATAAGAGAGAGGAGCCAATCAGGAAGTACACAGGCTAATGCTGAGGACACACTACACAACTTTCAGCATTTAAAAATTTTGAAAAGACTTGCAGTACACACTAGTTCAGGGGTCTCAAACTCAAATTACCTGGGGGCTGCTGGAGGCAGTATCAAAATGACCAAAAAAAGACACAAGATTACTAAAAAAAGACACAAAATGAACCAAAAAAGACACAAAATTATTTTTAAAAAGACACAAAATGAACAAATAAAGACACAGAATTACCAAAAAAGACACAAAATTGTTTAAAAAAAAAAAGACACAAAATTATTTAAAGAGAGAGTTTGAGACCCATGCACTAGATGATGTTTTCGACAGATTTTTGTATGAAATCTGAAAGACTGAAAGGGTATCACTAGTGATGTGCCAATGAAGCTTCATGAACCATTTTCTTTATTTTATGACCCCTCTAGATGGCGCCCTTGGCTTAAAAAAAAAGGCTCCAGCAATGGTAATTGAGTTTGTTTTCAGACCTTTTTTAACAAAGAGCGCCATCTAGTGGGCTCAGAAAATAAAGAAAAATGGTTCATGAGGCTTCATTGGCACATCACTAGGTATCACACACTATACAACTGCTCCTGATGATCACAGACTGCATGATCTGTCAAACTCACTACAGCAACTAAAAGCAGCCATCTCTCGCAAAGGAGACAGTTTAAAGGGCAAACAAACAGACCAGTTGGTGGCGGAAATACACCAATTAATTTTTTGTCTGGCAAAAAATCTTGCTGTGTGTCCTCAGCTTTCATCAAAATCTGTATCTGTCTGATCTGAGAAATTCTTTAATAAATCTAATAACGACACAATAATCATGATCATGAGATAAAAAGTAGGCTAAGTAGATGTAAATGAGAGACTGGAGAGAATGAATGATCATGAGGATTATTTTCACATGACACACTGAAGTTTGTTCCAACTCTTTAATTCTTAACTGTTTGTTTCAGAGGTCATTTCTGCTTTTTGACACATTTGACACAGAAAAACACTAACAATCCATGACAGGTAAACGCATGATAATAATCACAGGTCACTGAAGGTCGGAGGACTTATTTCTACTTACTTATTCAAATCTTATAATATTAAAAAACATGGGATACTAACATTTACAAACCAGCAGCTGCCAAATTGTGATTTTGGATCGTATAAATTGTATTTAGTTGACTTGATTCTGCAGTTGGAGGTTTTCTCAGCCATGAATGTGGATGTTTTCTGACATTTGTTGGTTTGGAGAAGTTTGGGATTTTTATGAAAAAAAACTGAGCACTGACTCTCATCCACATAACAGAAATCAATGGAAAAGCCTACTGTTTAAGGTATTTGATGACCAATCATGAATAATTTGTGAAAATGAATAAAAAATAAACATAAAGCAAATTGATCTCTATGAGTCTATCTGCACCAAATCCAAAACTTTGGTATTTTGCCATGCTACTTGTTTTTTTTCCCCAACAGCTTTTTTCAATTTCTGTGAATTTCAGATGCTGAAAAAATCAATAAAATAATAACTCTTGCTGACGGGATCAATTGATTTTCTCAGACGTCAATGTCATGAATTTCAGCATTTTGGTGTAAAAAAACCCCAGCCTCTTTTAACATCATCATGTTTTAAATGTCAGTCAGTATCAAAGTAATCCAGTGAAAGTTGCCATCACATTTATGGATAAACTGTAAACAGGAGCTACTAATAAGCTGATTCAGCACCAACTTCAAAACATTATGGGAACTGTAGTTCCAAACCTTGGGGCATTAATCTATGATTAATATCTTCCAAATAAAAGCAAATGATACATTTTTTTCCCGTCTTTTCTTTCTTTTAACCATATTTCATGTTTCCCCAGTTTCAATATCATCTCAGTGGCTCTAACCAAACTTAAGTGACCTGAAGATTTTACTGCCTGCAGATTTTGGCAAGAATTCCCGGGGAATACCAGAGTGTCGATCCCAAATATTCAACACACATATACTGTACACACTCTCCACATATGCAAAAATTCTACTGACATACATCAGTACATGTTGATGCACGTTTATGCATCCATAGATACTTACACGTACTGTAATATATATATAAAATTAAAGTTAAGTTGCTTGTGTGTGTGTGTGTGTGGGTGTGTGTGTGTGTGTGTGTGTGTGCAGGTCTGGGTGAGGTGGAGGAAGATCCACAATCACAGGAAGAAACTATTAACCCTGCAGACATACACCCACAAATGTTATGATGCTGCTGTTTCCTCCGTCTGCAGTTTCATCGTGTCGTGTCTTTTTATTTCATCAGGTCAAAAGCAAATGTAAGAATCCGCACAGTTAAAACTTTCATATTATTGATTATTGTACACATTTATTTCTTAATTTTTAAATCAGGAAAAGGCTGTTCCATGTTTGTTGTTTGTGAAAATTTTGCATCCAGTTTTCTTCCGTTAATTCCAAACAAACAGGAAATATTAAGCGCATCATCACTTCTGCAGGAAAAACTCGCTGCCAGAAGTTCATTTCATAACTGAGTGGAATTAAAAACAAAAATGAGAGAGTAGATACGGATGAGGATGTTGAAGGTCGAGGAAGGAAGACGCCAACGAGAACACCGTCAAAGTTTGTGTCTGTAGTGAAATACTCTTATAAAGATTTAACATATTGGAAACTAATACAAGAGTCAGATATCTGACCTCAGATCTGACCCACATTCTGTGTCAGATCTTTCCTACAGACTCTGCTGTGCTCAGCTTTCAGGGAGCAAACTGTTCCTTTAAATCAATAACTGATCCATGAGCTGCTTCTTTCATGAAATTGTTTGTATTTCATAAAATCTTTGTTTTTCTCTATCTCTTTTTTTTGAACGAATCACACAAACATTTAACCACTCTCCTCTAATTCACCTCCTCTCCTCATTTCTTTTCGTCCCTCACCTTTGGAGACTCCTGTTCTCTCCTCCTCTCTTCTTTCTTTGCATTTTCTCATTTTCTGCCACTCTTCTCTTGTTCCCTCTCTTCTCTTCCTTTCTTGTCTTGTGTCTCCTCCTCTCCTCTCCCTACTCTTTTGTTTCCTCTCCTCCTCCTTTCCTCTCCTCTCTTGACCCGTCCTCTCTTGTTTCCTCCCCTCTTCTCTTGTTTCCTCTACTCTCTTCTCTTCTCCCATCTTCTTTCCTCTCCTCCTCTCCTTTATGGTCTCCTCTCCTCTACTCCTCTCCTCTCCCTCCTCTCTTTGTTTCCTCTCCTCCTCCTTTCTTGACCCCTCCCCCTTTCTCTTGTTTCCTCTCCTCCTTTTCTCCCCTCTCCTCTGTTCTCCTTTCCTTTCTTCCTCTCTGATCTCCTCTTCTCCTCTGTTCCTCTCCTCTCTTCTCTTCTCCCATCCTCTCCTTTATGGTCTCCTCTCCTCTCCCTCCTCTCTTTGTTTCCTCTCCTCCTTATTTCCTCTCCTCCTCTCCTCCTTTGTCTCCTCCTCTCCTCTCCCTACTCCCTGCAGGACATCCTGTTTCTGACCTCCACCGTCGAGCTGTTTCCTGCGACAGGAAGCTCGTTCACAGAGGCAGAGGGAGAGGAGAGGAGGTGAGGGAGGAGGAGGCAGGATGGAGAGGAAGAGGTGAGGGAGAAGTCTGCAGCAATGTTTAAGGAAGAAAAAGAGAGGTAAAGGAGGCAGACAAAGAGGAGGTGGTGAAGAGGAGGAGGAAAAGGAGCGGCCAGAGGTCACATGTAAACAAACAAATCGTCGAACAAAAGAAAAAGAGGTGAACAGGTTCAGCTCGTCACCGATCAGCTCTCAACAGCTCTGATCATCATCATCATGTTAATTTTTATTGTCTGTTTTTATTCTCATTCTTCTTTTTTTAAAGCCCTTTGTGTTGTATTTATATGTATGAAAAGCGCTATATAAAAAAACGTTTGATTTGATTTGATTTAATATTCTGAACATATCTGTTGTATTGCAGACTCTGAGTAACACTGTCTGATCATATTTTAAAAACACATTTGAAAAGCATTCTAATACATCCTGAAATGTCTGAAATTTCACTCTAATTCTTCAAATTCTTCCATAAACACAGTTCAGAATGTTTGGCTGCAGAAATATGTGATGAAGGCTTAAAGCACAGCTCAAACACACTGCAACACATGTTTTAAATAATCGCTGTATTGTAAAATGTAACATTCTTTTTATGACAGCTTATGAATGATATCTTTACTTTTTTAGTACAAACAATGATTTATCAGCTTTCTACTAAGATCAGATAACTTTTAAAGGTCGATATCATTCTGTACGATATTTCTCTTATTGCCACAGAAAAGACTCAAAATTATTTTCTCTCTTAATACTTGTCAAGACATCATTTAATGAAACAGTACACACTTTGTAAGGGCAAGTGCAGTACATCCTAAAAGTTTGGAAGTAGCTGCTCTTTTACCCTTTCATCAGTTAAATGTTTTTTAAGTTTAGTGTTTCCTGTGAACACAGAAGTTTATTTTGAAAAGCCACTATGCATGTAAGTAACAGAAACTCTGTTCAAAACCGAGGAGTGTAGAAGGAGGAGAAAATAATGAGTTAAATGACGTCACATGCACAGTTAAATCTGGTCTGCACCTGCTGAAAGGCTCAACAGGTGGCAACCAATAATAGAACACCTTGGTTCTGTCAGGTCGAGCGCACGCCATCAACACCTGGGCGGAAACCATTTTTTTATTTCTGTCTCAGTCTGCTGTAACCCTCCAACATCACAGCTCCAGCTAAACTGCTCATGTGTTGTACCTCAAGAAAACGAATTATCATTTGTTTTGATATTATCATTTTATCCTCTGGAGTCTGATCAGATCATGTGACGTTTTCAAAGCTGATGTCAACTTCGCTCCAAATTACAGACTTGAAACTTTCATCAATTTTTGTTTGATGCTCCTCGGTCATGTAAAACCAAAGATATGATAGTTGAAATCTGATAGTACCAAAATATTTATTCAAGCGTAAAAGCAGGATGGGACGAGGCAGGCAGTGCATTTTACAAAATGGAAAAAAGTGGCTGAATCAGCTAACACTATTCCTATAAATAAACATGTTTTTATGGGAATTTATTAGTTGTATTATATTCTTTATATGTTCATATGTGCAACCTGCATATTTGTGGTTTTTATTGTAATTAATAGTATAATTCTATTTCAGATGTCATGATTTTTGTGTATTTTTGGGCTCAATATGTTAATAAAGTAGGTTAAAGGGAAAAAAAGTCAGATCATGGTGAAGTTGTGCTGAAAAAATGGATACCAAACATGGTTATAGTAAACATTTTGTATGTGGTTTATAAAGGGCAAATAGGCTCAGACCCCAGAGGGTTAATATCATTTGACCTTATGTCTTCTCCTTTTACACTTGTTCAAAATCAGGAAAAAAGGGGTTCCATGTGCTTCAGTATCAGGCCTGTGGGCGAAAAGTCGGTTTGTGACAAGAATGGAATAGGAAAAGCGTTGTTCTCTAATAGTTTTTGTGCAACAATGAACCTCTGTGGCACAGAAGAAGAAGACACAAATTCAAAAGTAAAACACAGAATATCTGCAGACTTAAAGCTGTTTTATGCATCTTTCTTTCAGTGCAGTGTAAATGGCAATATTTCCCAAATTAAGCCTGTGCACGAAGGATCTGAGTGCCAAGCCATGCACTCACATAATCGAGTATGAATTCTGCATATTAGTATTTTAATTTTGCATTTTACCTTTGATGAAAACATTCAATCAGGCCACACTGCACAACGCTAATGGAAAAGAAATGGTGTGAAACCTCAAGCGCGCATACACACACACACACACACACACACACACACACACACACACACACAAACTCACAGTGTATCCTTGCCAGAGACTGTGGTATTTGTCTTCTTCCACTCTGATCCTTATCTGGCAACATGTGGGTCAGCAGATCAGCAACATCCTGCTTTTAACCACACACACACACACACACACACACACTTTGTTTCAGCTGCTTTCAGCGAGGCTTCAGGCCAAACAAAAGGTGAATTTACTGTCGACTGCACTGCTAATGGCTGCTAATGGGGTCACGTATAATTGCACTCACACAAACACACAAACACACACACACACACACACACACACACACACGCACATACAGCTCTTAATCAGCTGCCACTTTGCCACATAATAAGTTGTTTTCTGGAGGTGGGGAAAGGTGTCACTCACCATCATGACTTGTTGGAGGCGTGCTCATCACACACCAGCCTCAGTGTTGTGTGAATCATGAGCTGCACAATCCAGGTGCACAATGCACATAAGCTGTAATATATTCAGTCGTCTGCAGCCCTTCATCTTACAGCTCACTGTTGCTGTTTCTACTTATATGTTATAATACTGAACTATCAACAAAATGAAAGTCCAGAAATGTGTCAGTGTAAGTAAAAAACATACAGAATGATAGCAAATGTGGAAACTGTACAGTGAAAGGAGTTTTGCATGTCTTTCACTGTGTGTGTGTGTGTGTGTGTGCAGCATGCTGTGATCTGTCATCTTATCTCATGTCCAATCAACCGTGTTGGAGGACAGAGGGATTAACTCAACCTGCAGGTTACACTGTAAAAAGCGTTCATCAAACAAACTTGTTTTAAATCTTTGCAGCTGTTCTTCACTCAGCAGCTTTCATTTTAAAAACTGCAACATCTCTTTCATTCAAACATTCCCAGCAGCTAAAGCACAGAAAAATCCACATGATATGAATGAAACCGAATGATGGAACACTGAAAGAGTTAAAGTTGAGAAGCTTAAGCTTTGAGCGCCGAAGAGAAGAAAGTGGCCGGTGCACATGGGAAGATTGATGGTACGTGACCACACACACTTTCGTACAGGTGGTGAATTAATTGGAAACAGACGTGTTCCTGTGTGTGTCTGCAAAAGCATTCTCCTCCTGTAACGTATTCTACTGGGAATGTCTCTCTCTCGCACACACACACACACACACACACACACACACACACACACACACACACACACACCAAATAGAGTACCACCCATGGATTGGCTGCTTGATGCTGTTTGTTTTGCTGATAACCTAATCTGATTGGCTGACCTCTGCTCTGTCTGCATGCCTCAGGATTAGGCTTTTCTTTGCCCAAACAGACAAATGCTGAAAGTTAAGGGCCATTTAAATATTTCTAGCTCTTTTAAATATATATTCATGCATACTTCCTATGGGTCTATGTCAGTGTGTTGTTTTTGAGGAGTTTTCTCTGCCAAAATTTTTTTTTAAATTGTACATGGAATCTGCTGTTCCCAAACAGTCTCCTACTGACAGTCAACACTGATTTATTTCAACCACCAAGACAACATTCACAAAACTTTTTTTTTTTTTTTTTAAACTTTGAGCTTGCTGTCAGCTTCCCTCTAAAGTTCTGGCTTGAAACTCCATGCCAGTTTTTGTTAGATGATGATAGGCCAAGTAAAACCGAATATAAGGTCAAACATTGAATATAAAAAAAAAGAACTAGGTGTTTTCCTCATTTTACGTCTTAGATGTTGTATTTGTAACCATCATTTATTATTCTTTGCTGAGCATGATTGTGTTCTGAAAGTAAAAAATCTGTTCTTATTTATGTCTTTTGTTTAAGCTTTGTTTTCCTCAGCTAAACCTCTGTGTACATGGATTTTCTTTTCTGTCTCATTTATTTTGGAGTCGAACCCACAGCCCTGCCACCAGTCCTTGCTCTCCTCTCTCTTCGCTCGTCCATCTCTATGTCCGGTCGAGGTCTCTCGCTGGCAGCTGACAGTGCCGCTGCCTTTATGCTTTAAACAGTCCCCCTCCCTCTGAGCCCAGAGGAAAGTGATACGCTTGAACCCTCCTCGGCCTGATTCTCTCTCAGCCTGCAGGATATTTCTAGGGACTGAATGAAAAATAAGCACCGTGCATGCTGGGAAAGATATTCAGCTTCTTCAGTGGATCTGCAGCTGTTCAGCTCCAACTCATTTTAATGGTTTTAACTTGGTGTCTGAATGTTTGTTTTCTGGTTGGATTAGAAGCCTGCAAAGAGAAGAGACCGGAATTTACACATGAAATACTGTATATTTATTAGACTTGTGGTGTGATCTGACGGTGTTACCGGCTAAAGTTATTTTTAAACTTTTTCTCCTGAGTTGCAACCTTACTGTACCTTATGGTTTTCCCTTTAAAAGATCAGTTTATCATCCTCAAAATTACACAAAACATTTGTCATTTGCTTACCTTGCACAGCAGCTGAACTCTTGCAAGAGCAAGTGAGAATCGCAGGTCATTTGTCAGTTTTATAGTTAAACAATGTTGTTATTAAAGCTCAGTACAATATTTGAAAGTTTCACTTTACTATTTACAGAAAAAGAACTTGAAACCTAAAGAAACTTCACACACATTTTATTACTTCACACAACTTCACACAACTTTTATTAACTTGTCAATTTTGAGCAAATCTTAAACTTCTTGTTCTTCCTCTCCACTGCAAAAAAAGGAAATAAAAAAAAAAGTTATTTTCCAGAAATTTACTGCATTATTTCACATGTTTTTTCTTGTTTTTCTACACTAAGTGCAAATGCCATAAAAAAGGTAAATTATTATTATATATTACATTATTCTAATGGGATTTTTTACAGTTTTATTCAATGGTCTTGAATGTTACATTTCAGTGAATTCTATGTAAAAATACAAAGAAGTATACATCATATTGCTGAATGTAAAATCTCCTTTCTGTTTTCTTACAGTAAAACTTTCAATTTAATGCAATTTTTTTTTAAAGAAATCGTAAAAAAAAATGGCAAGTCTGGCAGCAAAAGTTTATTCTAAAAGTTATTCTTTAGATAGATTTAAAAAAAAAAATACAGATATTTACTGTATCTGTATTTTTAATGAAATTATCTGTAGAATAACCTACAGTTGCTTACTGTTATTTGATGTTAAGTGTTTGGCAACTTTGTGCTGCCCTCCAGTGTGCTTAATCTTGTGAGAAATTTATCATGATTTACTTGATACAACTCTTTTAACTCATGCACCAGCCTTTAACTTCAGAGGAATGCCTGAAACGAGCTCCCGTCATGATTTGCTGGAGAGGTTTTGACCTCAGTGGCCGGCGGTGGAGAGATGAACGCTCTAACTCTTCATAATTATATTTTGGGCAAGAAAGCTGGAATGTGGATTTTGTCACATCGAGGACGACCTTCTGAATTCTACTTAGCGTTCACTTCAGAGCTCGCTGAATCTTCAAGGATTGTTTTTTTCCCTGCATGAAAACAACCACATCTTCTTGTTCACGTCCAAGGACAGACAACAAAAACTACTGTTGGTTCAAAGATGAGAGAGCTGTCATCGTGTTGGACGTCCTTGACTTAGGAAACGCTTCAGACTTTGGATTTTAAGAATACAAAATGATAATTTACTGTCTGTCTGCTTTCACAGAGTCTTGAATGCAAAGAGTTGAGATGACTGACAGCTCTTCTGTCGCTGTATTTGGCAGCTTATCTTCATATCAGTATTGTAGTTTTACTGCCAAAAGCGCAGATCAGACATCACTGTACAAATACAAATCCAGCAGGGAGTTAACACAAATTCTCCAAATGATTTAAGAGCTCAGACTGCAGGTTGTGATGAGATTATGCAGACTGAAAGGGGGAGAAAAATCAGTGACAGAGAGGAGGTGTCATGTTTCTTTAAAAGCACTCCAGAGCTGTGGCGAGTTTCCTCGGGGCAGGAGGGCTTTTTTTTCTTTGTGTTGAGTCTGGATGAATTTGCATATGATCCTCCTTCTCCTCTCTGGATTGGCTGAGGCTCCGCTAGCATGTGGAAACCCACATCCAAACTTTCTCAGTTGGAGCAAAACTTTGGTGGAGGACGAAGTGAGAGAGAGGCTGGATGCCAGCAGCTGTGTGAGTGAGTAACAACAGCAGGCAGAGAGACGCTGAACACAGACAGGATGATATCTAAATTATAGCTTTCTGCAATTGTCTCCTGACCAGACTGGAGCTGTATTTTGTATATTTTCTAGGTATAGAACAAACAAAAAAGAGTTTTCTTCACTGTTGGTTTTTGTGAGAAGAAACTGTGAAGAAAAATGGATTTATTCATCATCTTTGATCATTTTTGTTGCAGATAAACAGGATATTTTTCCACTTGTTTTTGAAAAGAAAACAGTTTTGAAGTAAATTCAAATTATTATTATTATTTTTATATATATAGTGATTTTTTGAAATGTCCGTTTAGCCATTAGATTATTTTACTTGAGATCATCATGATGCTGGCTCTGCTTCTGGTTCTGAGTCTTTGCTCTGATGCTCGCTCCTCCGAGCCATCATCGATAACTATCCAGTACCGGGTCTGGGAGGAGCAGCCGACGGGAACCCAGGTCGGCCGCCTGGTGGACGACCTCCGGCAGAGGGACGAAGGTGGCCCTCTGGAGGATTTCCAGGTGGTGGAGCACGGGAAAGCCCTTCCCTTCTCCGTCAGCACTCGGGATGGGGTCGTCTCCACCCAGGGCCGGCTGGACAGGGAGGAGCTGTGCCGCGGGTCGGACCTGTGCGAGCTGGCCTTCAGCGTCCTCTACAGGAAAAGTGGTGCTGTGAACTGCCTGCGTGTCCGCGTGGAGGTGATGGACCTGAACGACCACAGTCCCAGCTTCCCCAGCACGCTGCAGGAAGTGGAGATCTCAGAAACAGCCGGCCTGAGGATGCGAATCCCTCTGGACCGGGCCATGGATCCTGATGCGGGGCCCAATGGACTCCAAACCTACTCGCTGTCCGTCAACCAACACTTTGCTCTGGATGTGACAGTCGCACCAGGTGGGACGAAACAGGCTGAGCTGGTGGTCATCAGGGAATTGGACCGGGAGGTTCAGGGCACATTCGACCTCACCCTGATGGCTTGGGATAAAGGGAACCCCCCCAGGTCTGGGAGCACATTAGTCCGTGTTAATATTCAGGACTCAAATGATAACAGCCCCACGTTTGAGGACAGCACTCCCACTGTGGAGCTTTCTGAGGACACAGCCCGTGGGACAACCATCATCAACCTCAAGGCCACCGACCCCGACCAGGGCGCTAACGGGGAAGTAGAGTACTTGCTCAGTAAGCACACACGTCCTGAAGTTCAGAGACTCTTTTATGTGGATCCAAAATCTGGAGCAGTGAGCCTGAAAGCCCCTCTGGACTACGAGGCTCAGCCCTCTTATGAAGTCATCATACAGGCACGAGATCGTGGGCCCAACGCGATCCCCACGCACTGCAAACTGCATGTCAAGCTAAGAGACGTAAATGATAATGCACCGAGGATACACATGACCTGGACGCCACCCAACTCTCCTGTGGCGACCGTGCTGGAGGGAGCGCAAGAGGACACATTCCTTGCTCTGGTGATGGTCTCTGATGCAGATTCAGAAGACAACGGTAAAGTGAGAGCACGCATCCAGCAAGGATCTGGTCCTTTTCGCCTTAAACGGATCCACGGTGACAATTACATGATCGTAACCAACGGCAGCCTGGATCGAGAGAAGGTGATGCAGTATAACATCACAGTCCTCGCTCAGGATTACGGGGATCCGCCGCTGTCTTGCGTTAAACACCTGCCTGTCCATGTCCTGGACGAGAACGACAATGCCCCCGTGTTCTCCAGTGGTCTCTACAAGGCGTCCTTAAAGGAGAACAACGTGGCCGGCTACCACGCTCTGAAAGTTGATGCCCATGATGTTGACCTGGAGTTCAGCGGAAGAGTTTCCTACTTCATACGAATCCACAACGAGGTGGAAACCAACTCTCAGTCTTTTTCCATCCACCCAACCAGCGGCATCATAAGCGTCCAGCGTCCTCTTGACTACGAGGAATCCCGGTCCTACTCATTCACGGTGGAAGCTGTGGACCAGGGTCACCCGCCTCTCACCAGCACAACCTCGGTGCAGATAGACGTCCAGGACGTGAACGACAACTACCCAATCATCAAGGAGCCAAAACCAAGAAAGGGCGTGGCTTCTTTAAGTGTACCTGTCAATACGGACAAGGGGGAGATTGTGACTGAGCTTGGGAATGACATTGATGAAGGATCCACCCCTCTACCCATCAATCCCTCAGTCAGAGACGGACTTGTTGGGTTCCTAGCATCCACCATAAAGGCAGAGGACCCAGATTCAGGGTTAAACGGACAACTCAGCTACCACATCACTGATGGAAACCCATACGGACTGTTTTGGTTGGACGAGGCAACAGGTCAGCTCTTTGTTAACACCACAAACGCCACTGAGCTAATTGGGAAAACCTTTAAGGTGGACATTGCCGTGTCCGACATGGGCAGCCCCAGCTTGACCACCAAGGCGACGCTAGAAGTGACATTCATTAATCTCAAGGACCATCTAAAGAACTCATCACCTGGTACCCGCGGACAGCTCAGCTTCACCATGATGATGGCGATCTGCCTGGGCGCCACCTGCCTGCTGCTCCTTTTAGCCATCGCTTTGGTGACAACATTCTGCCGCCCGGAGAAACGGGACAGCCGGGCGTACAACTGCAGGCAGGCTGAGTCAACCTACACTCGTCACCCTCGTCGCCCGCAGAAGAACATCAGGAAGTCAGACATCCAACTAATTCCCGTTATAAGAGGCCGAAAAGAGGATCCTCCTGAGGATGATAGTGAGGCCACGCCACTGGCTCCGCCTCCAGTGATGTCAGAAGATCAACAATACACTTTAGCGCCTTCAGTCATGAACACAAGCTTCCATTCTCAAGGGTACCCGGAAGGGGATGCCACTCTGCCCGCCACGCAGCACTCCAAAACGCTTCGGAAACCTGGAACCATCGAACTTGATGGCACTTTGCCTCTGACGCCTGCCACCTCCTACCGGACTCTTCGTAAAGCCAGGAACCCTTCGTCATCCTCTTCGGCATCGTATTCAAGCACCTTGAAGCGTCAGAACCGCACAGAAGGGGAGGAGCCAACGGCGGAACCGCTGATTTCTGGCTCCCAGGCGACTCTCAGGAGGCCAAGGACCTCGGAGGGACGAATGGGGCAGGACGCAGAACATCGGCAGATGCTTAGAAACCTGGTTCGACTGTCCATGGCGGCGTTCGGAGACTCCATCGAGCTTTCATCAGCTTCACCAGAAGTGCAGGTGAGTTTTGGTACCTTACTTCTGTCCAACAATCACAGAAATATACATTCATTGTTATTTTATGGCACCTGTAAGTGGATTATCTTTGCTTCTTGGTTCTAATGTGGATCAATTGTTCCATCACAAGGCTTAAACCCATGATTACATGATTGAAGTTCTGACGTTAAGACAGAAAATAACCAGTTTTGGGCTATTTTGGTCACTTTAAAAAATGTTTGCTATGTCATGTTGGTATCATTTTTTCACCACAATCTCATCTATATGGCCTGATGATTATTTTTTCACTTTGACTTAGTGAATCAACATTTTGAACCCAAGAAAACATGCAAAAAAAAACTTTTTTTAAAACTTTCAAGACACAATCATGCTCAATGAAACATCTAAGAGGTAAAATGAAGAGAACATCGAGATCTATATTTTCATACTAACTATATTTTACCTTACCTACCATCATCAAACAAAAACTTGCATTAAGTTTCAAGTCAGTACTTTAGAGGGAAGCTGACGGCAGGAAACACGCTGCTCTCTTTTTACGTTGTGACATTATGAAGAAGTCATGTGATGGATGACTCCAGAAGGTAAATTTAAATAGATTGTCTTTGTTTCTTGATTCTAATGTGGACCAACAAGGCTTAAACTCACGATTACAAGTTCTGAGGTTGTTTTCAAGGCAGAAAGAATAACTTCACTACAAGTTCATTTGACTAATATACCCATTTACATTGCATTAATAATTTAAAAATAATCCTGCATGATACTTCCTTAATGTCTTCTTATTTACTTCTCCACTGTAACTAAAACATTAATGTTAATGTGCTGCTGACTCCCATTTACTTCCATCTAAAACACATTTAGTGATCACATTTATTTCAACATGTGCTTACAGTTACTGCTAATTAAGTCTCCCCCCCTGCAGGCTTTGAGATTAATCTGGAGTGAAGTCCATTAGAGAGTAGAAGTCCCCCACACCTTCCCCAGCTAACTCACACACCAGCTTCCATTACACTTTCTCAGCAGCCTCTCTGCTTTTTCAGCCTCCTGTATGATGACTTACTCAGACAGCCTGAAGCCTGGAGTGGAGTGTGCATGTGTGTGTGGTGGGGGGATATAACTAGCTGATGGATGACTGTGGAGCTACAAAGCAGTGAGTTTATTCAGGTGCTCATGTGTCACAGACAGTAATCCGCCCCGAGAAACTCTTGACAGTCCTTTTTTTTTTTTTTTACTGAATATCATATATCGGATTCATATTGAAACCAGGAGAGGAGGAGAAGGAGGGGGAGGAGGAGGAGGAGGGGTGAACTCCTCTGCAGGGTGGGATGTGTGAGGCCGGCTAAAGTAAGCTGTGATGTGTTTGTAGTGTAAGCTAACACTGCTTTGACACGCCGCTCCATCACTTACAAGTGACCCCCCAAAAAAATCACTTTTACCAAGCTGAGCTGCAGCCAGAGGAAAGAAAAACAGCTCGGGCTAAAAACAGCAACCACTGAACCAGCACACTGCCTGTCCGCCACAGATACTGTATGTACACAGATTCTGTATGTACTCAGAAAACTGTTTGCACGCCGCTCTGAAGGTTAAATCTAAGCCTTGTTTAATGTATTTGTAGTTAAATTTGTGGTGATTTATCAGAGTGGAGGTTTTGACCTGTAGTGAACTCTGCTTCATATTTAATGTGCATTTACTCATTACTGAACCCTAATCTCTAGTAGACATCATCATTTAATACACAGTATTAACACACACACACACACAAAAAAAAAAAAATCATCATTGGATATTTAGTCTCTTTACAAACTTTCGGGACTTTACTACAGTTAAAAAAGAATGTTTTTGAATGACTGCTCAGTGCTGTTTTAAGATGATAAGAACTTAAAACTCCCCAAAATATTCCATAAATTATCTTGAGGACAATCAGATATAACTTATGAATCAGAGAGTTGTAATTAACTTGTTTCTGGTGCCAATATCACATTCACAGCGATAATTTTTACACTTTCAAACTGTAGAAATGCTCCGTTGTTTAAACACAGACCAGCGTCATTGAGGGCAAAAGTTGCTGCCAACGCCCAGCAGACAGAGAACAAAGAGCTCGGCCAGGTCTGACATCCTCACGTGAATCCCATTAGAGAAAGGAAGAGGCCTTTTTCTTTTTTTTTTTCTACCCAGCATCCTCCCCTCCTCTGCTCAACCCTGCCAGTCGGCCCAGTTGGCACTCCTGAGGTTTCAGACATGACTCTCTCTCCTCCCTCGAGGTCACAGAGGAAGAGGCCTTCTAGACGCCCGAGAAAAGGAGGGGGATTTATTGTTCACCTCCACCTCTGTGCACGCACGCACACACACACACACTCGTCCATATTTCAGCGTCCATCCAAGAAGGAAACTGGCCAGAGAAGAATAGGCTTTTACGTAGAGGCCATTTCCTGTCGCTGCAGCAGCATGCACGTGCAAAAACACAAATGTCATGGCTACAACAAAGTCATATATTAGCGCGTGAATACACACACACTTATGCTTACTTTACCAAATGTGTGTGTGTGTGTGTGTGTGTGTGTGTATGTGTGTGTGTTTTTCCTCCCTGGTGTGCAGTTCGTATCCGCTGTATAACAGAGCTGTCAGCAGAAAGCTCAGAGCAGTGAGACGGACACTGCCGCTTGGTTCTCACAATGTACCAAAAAAAAAGAAAAGAAATGAAAATATTTATTCATTTTCTACCTGAGTGTCGCTCCTCATTTTACATTATGGTTGCATGAATGTAGTTCATTTACCATTTAAATATGTCAAAAGTAGGCTAGGTGTTGTGAAGAAGGGTAATTTCTGACCAGCTGATGACAGAAACTACAAGTAATAAATGATGCATCTTTATAAAGTCACCATTGTAACCATTCTTTCTCTCCTCCTCCTCCCTGCAGCAGATCTCCCAGCTCCTCTCTCTCCTCCGGCAGGGTCAGCTGCAGCCCAGGCCAAACTTCAGGGGGAACAAATACTCTCATCGCAGGTCAGTCTGACTCCTCCTCCTTTTTATCCCTGTCTTTAATATATCCCTCCATCCTTCTTCATCCTCCGTCTTCCTCCTCCGAAGTGCAGACACAACAAAACCACAACAAAGCCAAACCCAAAAGCTCCTTCTGTGGGTAGATGATGCAAAGACTTTAGATTTATTTAGTTTCTGTTTCAACTCAGTCTGTTCTAACCAGCTTTCATTTAAAAAAAAAAAATAGATTTTAAAATTTTGATTTGTATTTTTTTCATGATTTCACCAGAAAACTGACTTTATAACAATAAACAAACATTTATTGGAGTTTAAACTGACAATTTGTGTGGTTTTCATCCACCATAAATAAGCCCACATTTTGTGAGATCATGCTGCATTGGTTGTTTAGGTTTGAAGGAATTGTGCAGATTATGTGTGATTTACTATATTGTAAAAAGTCATTTTTCATTTAACGGTAAGTTGAAATGTAATGTGGTAAGCGGGACCTCACACTGCCTGTCTCATGTGGTCTGAGGTTTTCAAAATAAAAACAGTAAGACTGAGGAGAAGCTGGGTTTAGTTTGTGGCCGTTTGTGGTTTTTCAGCACTTCATGATGCTGTTTTTTTGTAGTTTTGATGCCACAGTTCACATGTCCAATATTCTGAACATTTTCTTTGAGATAGTAATATTAGAGCAGGTCACAACCTTGTAGAAACTCCACTTTGAGCTTGACTTCAAAACGGACTGAAATCTTCAAGAAAAGATCTTGCTGTTGATTCTTTCCTCCTCTTCACAAGCAGTGGTTTGTGTCGGAGCCAGCTGGCTGCAGCTTTCAGACTGTGATCACTGCTGCGCTCTCTGATCAAACCAGGCTGATAGCTGGACAGACAGACATTAAAGGGGAATGCCACCTATTTTAAAGACTCACAGATGTGTTTAGTTTTTCGCTCTGGACCAGGACAGTTCAGTTTGTTTTTGCAAAATCAGGCATCTAAATAGTATCCCCATTATAACTGTTTGTTCAAATCAAATGCAATGCATAGACACAAACAGACACAAATTTGTGCCAGGCGATGCAAATGATGCACATCTCACTTCATTTGAGCGAAAAATTCAGGTGAAAGTATGCTGTCAAAGCCTATCAGTGTCTCCTGCATAGCAAAGCTCTGATTGATCCGAACTCCATTTAAAAAACAAGCATTTTAAACGTTATTTGCTTGTCATCGTGTGAACAGACCTGAAAAAGCATTAATTCAGATTTTGTACATATTTGGAACATAATGTACTTATTTCTGCATACTTTTGATCAGTTTATTGCAATGGAATCACAGCAAAATCTGCTATTCTGGGTTCATACTGCTGTGAAAGTGCCCTGCCTGAAGCCACCAGATAAAGTTCCCAGAGAAGGGGGTGAAATTAAGTGAGCTTTGTGCACCTCTGGGTGATGTTATGAACCCTGACAAGTTGGTGTTTGGATTTCTGACATACCTCAGACTTCGAAATAGTGTTTTTTTCAGCCATGGTTGATGGCAGAAAAAACAAAGGAAGGAAATGTTGTTGGCCCGATCAACACAGATTTGTGTCAAACAAGTAAGCTAATGTGCATAAACAATAGTCAAACATTGGGAAGTAATAAAGGCAAACATTTGCTTTGCATTTGGTGTTAAACACACCACAACACACTGCATAGCTTACTTTGTATCAACCTTTCAGAGGGGACTTTGGGTTTTTGTTGACGTGGTCAAATTCCAAAGTTATAAACGTCTTTCCCCAGAATTTCTGACCGACTGACCAGCTGCGTCTGAAATAACAGCAACAGACAAACAGGAAAAAAACCTCAATGTCACAGGAAGAGTGTCTCATAACCCCAGGAGTTTAACTGTGTGTGTGTGTGGGTGTGTGTGTGTGTGTGTGTAGGCAGGTTAGAGCAGCTCTATCTGAGTGATTCAGAGTCTCTGACAGGAAGCAGCTACCTCAGCGATGAGATTAGATCTGATAACACCTTGATACACACGGGACACTGTTACACCTTATTGTACATCTTATGGTGAGGTCTTTTACAGTCATGTGAATCATTTTGAGGCGCCTTCTGTCAGGATTTTGGAATGTGATGACAAACGATGCAGATTTTACGTCAGATCAGAAAATTCTCATATGTTAAATTTGGGAAATGAAGAAGAAAAGCAGTGTTTTATTCATGCCAGGCTGATATTTACCTCATCCTAACTTGTTTTTGAATAGTGCCATGGTTTGAAGGTTAAAGCATCCCTAAAACAAATCATGAACTGAAACCACTGGAATTATTATCTCACTGTCTGATAAGATTTTAATCTTTAATACCGGAATAAAATGAGGTTTTGTGTTTACTTCTGAGTGACTAACTCGCCTGTGAGCTCACCTTTATCTGACTGGCACTTCCTGTCTGAGCCTGCCTGCAGCTACACACTCTGATAGTCTCAGAGGTGTGAATGAGTGTTTTTGTGTGTGTGTGTGTGTGTGTGTGTGTGTGTGTGTGTGTGTGTGTGTGTGTGTGTGTGTGTGTGTGTGTGTGTTAGTGTGTGGTTATCAATGGATTTGTCACCTGAAACCTCAGGCATTTTATCAGCATTTTATCTCACTACAGCAAACCTCTGGTCTAATCTTGAGATAAACACCGGAGTCCTGTCTGGATTTTATCAGGATGTTGGTTGTTTGTTTCTCTGTGATTACACTAATTATACTATGTATACAGTTAAAGAGGTTAAAATACATGTTTTATTTATTAATTTAAGCTGTCTGTTCTATTTTCCAGTAATTTAAACAGCAGTGTTGTCTTGCATGATTAAAGAAAAAAATGTTTTGCATCAAAACCTTTGCATTAACAATACAGTTCTCCAAAAAGTTGAACTGTTTAGAGTATTAATATCTAAAAAAAATATATAAAATAAAATAAAATATATTTCATTTTTCTTAGTTTCTCAAATGTTAGGTCTATAGAAAGAGAGTGATATACTTTATACAAACAGTAAATAAGGACTGTTAGATTTTTAGAGGGAATTAATCCTCTCCTTTGTGTTTAGCATGTGTTTTTGGAGTGTGAAGTCATGTCTGATGTTATCTGACAGCTGCATGTGTGTGTGTGTGTGTGTGTGTGTGCATCACGTGCAGATATGGAGGTCAGGACTGTTCTGATTGGCAGAGCACCAAAGACAGCGGACACGGTGAGAGCGAGGCTGGAGACATGGACTGGGAGCCAGGACGAGACTCACCCATAGACCCACAGCTGGAGGAGGGACTCAACAACCTGCTCAACAACCACGGTAAAAACACACAAACACACACACACACACACACACACACACATTCTTATACTTATACATTTTTGAAGACCTATTATTGACATAAATGCATTCCCAAGCCACTTATTCTAACCTGAACCTTAAAACCCTCCAACAGGCCTTTGTTGAAGTGAGGACTGGTTGAAATGTCCCCACTGTGGGAAGTTTGAGTACACACACACACACACACACACACACACACACTGTAACACACTGATCTGATGGAAAATGCCAGCTGCTAACGGAGGCTAACACATATTCATCGGCAGCTGAATAAAAAACCCAAACTGTCAACAAACAGTTTCAAAATAAAACGTCAGAATCACACACAGGGATGAAACATCGCCAAACTAAACAAAATGTAAAACTTTGCACTGTTATGAAGATTATCACCTCCGCCTTTCTTTGTGAAACACTTAACAGTACAATGGATTCTCTCAAATTATGTAAAATGTTCAACATTCAATGTTAAATTTGTCGAACTTTTGCTCATAGTTGATAATAGTAGGCTCGTAGTAGCCTACTGCGTGACTCTACTGTGTTTATGTTTACTCTCTTTATATTTGGATTCTGTAAACTCAGCTTGAGTCAGTGAGTTTAGCTGCAACCTCCTGGTGAAACTCTTTGATTCATCAGGAACAAAAGCAGCTGAACTTTGACCCCTGCAGAACGTACACACTGGTCACTTACAATGGACACACACTAACAAATGTAGAAAACAGGAAGACAGCAGGAAATAACACAGTGGCAGGTTATACATCCACATCCACCCACGCGCTCCACTCATCTGGGCTTCTTACCACAACTCATGGGCTAATGTTTCTAAGATTCATAGAGCTGAAAGACACGTTTCCTCTTCAAATACGATGTTTTCATGCTGGAAAATTCCTACAAACTCTGATAAAAATGTCTTATTAGAAGCAGTTCAGGTTTCTTATAGGTCTCAGACCACATGAGACATAGGCCTATGTTACTTTCTAAAACACCTAAACAAATAACCTACTTTTTAGAACTAACTTTTTACATCTACAAAGTAGCCTACTAGCCTAGCTTGTTTGGTTTATTGGTCTGCTAGTGTTATTAGCATGTGTTATTAATTTGTTCATTTTATTAGCATGGATATATTTCCGATAGTGTTATTAGCATGTTATTGTTACTTTAGTGTTATAAATTATGAGGCTTATTAGCATGCCATTGATAATATCATAGATTTAGCATGCTGTTAGCATGATAAGCATGTTAGTCATAGCATGATATCATTATTAGCATGTTGTGGTTGTTAGCATGCATTATTCGTATATTAGCTTTTTTTTGCATTTAAAATTGTCTTATTAACATGATAGCGTTAACATGCTAGTGTTATAAGCATGATAGTATTAGCATGTTTGTGTTTTTAGCATGATAATGTTTGGATATAAGAGACATTAGCATGTTAGTAATAGTATAATAGAGAAATGCTAGTGTTGTTAGCATATTAAAGGTTAGTGTGATTAGCCCAATCATGTTGTCAACATGCTGGTTATTAGCATGTTGGGGTTATTAGCACACTAGCAGTGTTAATAGTGCTTTATATAGGCCAAGTCAGACTGCGCTGTGTAAAGTCAGACTGTGAGATACGAGTGGGTCGACGACTGCCCTAGTTTATAATATAGTGGTCAGACTTGACTGTGTTATTTCAATCATTTAAAGTTTAGCTGCCAAATATCCAACACACTTCAGGCTTATTGTTTAGCTGGGAATTCCATTATGTAGGCCAAGACTCAGTCTGTGGACACTAGGTGTGTGTGTGTGTGTGTGTGTGTGTGTGTTAAACAGTTTCTTCCTGGTATTGTGGTGGTCAGAGGCCCCGAGGCGAGAAGAGGGGTTTACCGCTTGATGATGGTCGAGCGAGCTGCACTTTATGACAGGAGAGAGAGAAACAAAGACAGCGAGTGGGCGTACGTTGTGTTATGTGTGTGATGCTTGACTCACCTTCTCCCCTGCAGGCCGTATTATCAGTGTAACTCACACCGCAGAGCTGTGACAGCTCAGTGTGTGTGTCGGAGCTTTGATGGAGCCGTCCGAGGCAACACATTCCTCTCTCGCTGTCTTGTATTTGTTACCTGTAACTGTTTCTTTCTTCAAGCCTGTCATGATGAATCACACAAACACAGACCTGTCCCCTTTGTTCAGGTCTCAAGATGATATTACAGACGTTGAGAGCAGAGTGTGTGATAGCTTGTCCTTGGTTGTGTTTCTCAGCTGTAGCCGACTATTGTTGAGTTTACGATGGTGATTTGTGAGACATATTTTCCTGCTATTCATGTGTTTTTATTGTTTGAAATCGCAGTGAGACTCAATCTACCACTGTGGTATTATGGACCATTTTATAACTATGTTTTCCACTTCAATGACAAATTTAAAAGGCAAATTTCCTTTTCACATAAAACGCCCAAACCAACACTGAATGTATCCTGCTGAATAAACTGGATATTAGATTAGATTAGATGATACTTTATTGATCCCACAACGGGGAAATTCACTCGTCACAGCAGCAAAAACAGGAGGTGTGAATATAAATAGTAGTAATTTGAATGAAAAATATAAATGCAGATCAAGATTATATAAAATCTATGGTGAGTAGTAGCCTGGGTATACCCAGATTGCCTTGCGCGCTCGAATTTAATTTCGAACTGCGGCGGGGTCTGGAAACTCGAGAGGTTTCTTAGCCCTGTTTTAGGGATCCAATCACAGAGCGGGGAGGGACGGTGAGACGATGACGCGTACTACTCGGCACTTGGAAGCTCTCCGGATCCAACATGGCTGCTGCAGACGCGAAACTCTCTTTAGCTGTAGATGGTGTTTTAAATAGTTTAGAGCGAAAGTTGAAAGGCGAAAGGTCTCTCGGCAGCTCTGCTGTCCCCCGGCTGGTAGCGAGATCACCGGTAGCGGGGCTATTAGTGCCGCACCGGCGGTGATCTGGCTAGGAGCCGGGGGACAGCGGAGCCGCCGAGAGACCCGCAGCAGCTTGTTTGTTGCCCATAAAATCAGTGGATGTGTGTGGCAGAATGACATGAGGGGGAATAAAGCGTGAAAATAAATAATCTTGCAGAAAGCGAGAACTGGAGAAGCAACGCAGCAAACAACACTCTCTCACAGACACACACACAACAAACATCCATCTCTGTTGCTCTACTACGTCATCTGGTATAACTGATCTGATTGGCTAAGAGCTACCTACAGACGCTTTGATAGACATTCTAAGCGCCCAATAAACGGCTCCGGAGGATCGTAAACCACACCTCCTCTACGGAGAAAAGCATTGAAGGTGTCCAGACCTAATCTCCAATGAGATTTGGTCTGGTGCTAGCCAGGCTAGGTGAGTAGTGTAAGGATAAGTGCTAACAAAGGTGTGGTGGTGATCTGAACAGAAACTACAACATGATCAGGTGGTGCAGGTTCTTCCTCTGTGCCACAGAACTCTGTTTCTGTCCAGAAACTATGAAAAACACATCAATGAGCTACTCTGAGGCTGTTTATACCTGCAGTGGAAAGTGTCTCCACATGTGTAATCGGAGCTCACTTCCCTACTTTATCTGCATATAAAGTAAAACAGCAAACACATGGCTAATAGAGTGATCATTTTGACGTACAAGAATGTCTGTAGTTATGTCCTACATAGACGTGAATTTGGGTACATTTTATGAACAAGGTTATTGTCTCCTGGGAGTCCCTGCACCAGAATACAACCACCAATATCACACATTATGTTAATCACAAGATTCACAAGATCACAAGATTCACTCTCAGTGGTTTCTGTGATATGAGAAACACAGCAGCAGCTAGGGTGACCATATTTGAAGTAGAGGTTTGAGATGGGGAGGAGGATGTTAAATTATCAGCTAACATTAATGTGTTAGTTAGGTAGCTTTGTAAGGGAGGTGCATACATAATCAAAAATAAAGAGCCGACTCCACAGAGTGTCTCCTTGAGTACAACCTAATACTTAAGACATGTGAAAGGGTGAAAGATCAAAGACGAAAACATACACTGTTCTGCTTGTAGTGACCTGTAAATCATAAGGTTACTACACATATCCTCCTTTATCGTCTATTTGACTCTAAATGGAACCATTATTTCCGAAATAAATAAAAACTAACGATTGAGACCATATACTCATTATATGAATGTTTACTGAGAGGTCAGAAATCAGGTTAGAAGTCAGGTCTTTTTCATTGGACTTCTATACAATTCGACTTCTTTCTGCAACCAATGGAGTCGCCTCCTGCTGGACATTAGAAATAATGCAGGTTTAAGGCAAATATGAACTGGCTTCACTTATGTGACCCAGAGGTTTCTGCCTGAATCCAACATACACGGTCCAGCTGCCTCAAATACTCATTGCAACACTAAATGTGGATGAATCCGCTGCTGAAGATAGTCCTTTCCTGTGTATTGGATGAAAACTGACATTTTTAATGAAATTCGGTCTGTTCCTATTCCCACACTACCATAGTATAAAAAAAGAAAAGATGTAGGATGTCCCAATTCAAAGTGTGTCAAATGCAGTATGACAAAAATAGCAGGATGTCCTCCTGCATCCCGTGGAATTTTGCAGTGTGCAAGTCAGCATGGTTTTTCTGAGTATTCTGACCTACAAACACCAACTGAACTTAGATGACAGTGTTTTGAAAGATTTACGGCTTCAGAAGACTCTGAGAGCCACAGACAGGCCTGACTAACACTGTTGGTTTTGGTCCTTTTTCTGGGAATTGTTGACAATAAGAAAAAAGGCTTTATTGTTTTTTTGGTGGTCGAGTTTAAAGCCAAACCTGATATTTCTGCAAAACAACCTGTAGAGAATATTGTGATAAGTAAGCTAAAAGCAGCTCTCTATAGTTTATTCTTTAAACCTGACATTGACTGCTGATATCGAGCTGTGTAGCTCCACTGACATCAGGTTTATTGTTCTTGAAATGATGCACACTGTCAATTTTTGCACCAAATATTCATACCCGCCTGAAAAAAAAGTTCAAACTTGATCCTCTCGATAAGGGTTAAAGTGAGGTTTATTTTACAGGCTGAACAGGCATGATCATTTGTTTTAAACAGTAGACATTTAATCTCTGAAGGATTTTCTGAAACTTGATGCGTTCAGTAACTGAAAGAGCATTTTCGTGTTTGGTGATATAGTGCCAAAACAAAAGAAGGAAAGAAGGGGAGGGGGATTAACTCTGGGGGCGGTCTGTGCCACACTGAGTGTGTGTGTGTGTGTGTGTGTGTGTGTGTGTGTGTGTGTGTGTGTTAGTAAGTTAATTCTCTGCATCTGGTTGTGGTTAGATGAAGGAGACCGCAGCTCTTCAGCAGGCTGATCAGTCACAGCTGAGCGACGCAGAGTGTTGAGCTTTTACTCCACTACATTAATCTGCTGCACTTATCTGCTGGTTATTTGGTGCATTCACATTTTACATTTAACATTATATTAATATGGATTTTTTTTCAGAGGCTCTAAATACAGGCTTGCTTCAGCTCAGTGACTTTTAGACATCTAAAGAGTTTCAGAGTATTTAATCATCCTTAAGACTTTATTTTACTTCAATTAAATGTTGAGTGGGACTTATGAATTTATAGATTGACATATTGTTACTAGAGCCTGACCAAAACTTCAGCGTAGATGATAAACATACATACAGTGTATTTCGAAGACAAACCTTATATTTAGTTACAGAAACAGCCTCAATCAGAGAGCATAGACATGTTATGTTAACTGTAACTGTCTCAGTCAGTAGATATTGAAGTCATAATTTCATAACTAAAAAAAAGTTTGTTATGTGCTGTTGAGATGTTTTAATTCTAACATCTCAATAATCTGTACTGACCACATGGATCCAGTTTGGCTTTAATTTTGACTTAAAGTAATTAAGAGATCCATATCAAATCAAATCAAATCAATTTTATTTATATAGCCCAAAATCACAAATCACAGATTTGCCTCAAAGGGCTTCACAGACTGTACATAGTACGACACCCTCTGTCCTTTGACCCTCATATATGAAGACATCTGACGTCAACGAGAGCAGTTCCAGCTTTGGGTTCATAAAAATGGCCCATAGATTGTTATAAATGGGCTGATATTTGTTGACATTGTCCTCGTAACAACATAACTTTCAGCATTTATGTGCACTTTTTTATCTTCTATCTTTCACTGCATTTTATTGTCCTAACCCAGGGGTGGGCCACATGTGGCTCTTCAGGCCGTCTGCAGTGGCTCCCTGTGGCTGAGACAAAAGATTTGAAATTAAATAGTTATTTCTTTACATTTTATTTTTCACTATTATCATCCGTGTGGGCCCAAAACCATTTGTATTTGTCAATGTAGCTTATATATGCCATTAAAAAATGTTTTACAAACTGAAATGTGCACCAAAGTTTACGAATGTCTACCGCATTTACCTCTAAATTTTGCCATCTTCAAGTCTACTTTCGAGTTTCCCTTGCTAGACTAGCTTTCAATTCTCTTGATCTCTTGAGATATTTGTCCAGACTCTCATTTGCACTTGGGTTCTTGCTGCATCCTGCCAAAATCATAAAAATAAATGCTCATTATGACTAATGCTAATGCTAATTTAGACTCAGTATGCTGTTTTATCTTCATTGTAAGGCCCGGAATACGGTTTGTGGCTCTATTGTGACATTTTCTCTCTTTTTTTGGCCAACAATGGCTCTTTGGTTAGTAAAGGTTGCCGCTCCCTGCCCTAAACTTAGAGAAGTGACCATTGAATGGGCTGATAACAACCTTCTCAACCTGCCTGCAGGTGGAGCAGGCAACCCTCGCCCATTCTTATGGGAATGATCACTAATAATGCCCCATTTGAAAAGGGTGAAACTGGTGAAAGGATTACCAATTACAGGAATAAATCATAAAGTCTCAAAGAAAGGCCTTGATTTATTCAACATGCATTTTCAATGCCTTTGAACTGACTGAATAATGACAAATGACATAACTATATGTATGGTATGAATCCACACATGACCTTCCAATAGTTTTATTATCTGAGATGCTCATGCATGCATCCAAACATTTTTTTTCTGAATGTCAGAATGAACAATAACTGGGTCAGGCTGTCTCCTTGTTTACAGACAGAGCTTGTTAAATCCTACAAACTGAAATAATTTGTGTCATATGTTTAATGTTTATGATTGTCTTCATGAGACTGTAAACCTCTTGTGTCGGCGTCTGTGTGTCTGTTTCCACGAGTGACAAGTTGCAACGTTGTTTTCTCTCATCTCACCTTCCTGTGTCATAACCTTCCACAATCTTAAATTCCAGCTTTACGCATTGTTTTTAGATTAAATTAGATCAGATGAAACTGAAATAGCTCAGACGGGGGATTCGTGTTGTGGGAGCAGATAACGAGACACGAGCAGGAAGAGCAGGACATAAACAGGATGTAATGAGGATAAGATCAGAGAAAATTAGGGTGTTAAGACACTTTTCTCTCACATTCTGTGCAGCAGACAGAATGTTTTACTGTAAATGAATAAATGAAATGAGACGTATAATCATCTGGGATGAGTTTGTGACTCAGGCACTCGGTTTGTGTGCTCAGACACACCCGGCGTTTACGCCTTTGACACTGACTGGAATGTCAGACTGGAGGCAGCGAGCAGGCCACGGGGTTTTTTTTATTTTTATGGCGGTGTGGACGTGATGTTTAACCGTACGTTCGGAGCAAGCAGGACGCCATGGATGGCAGGAAAAGTCTGTTGACAGCAGCCAGATAAAACCACTGCGTCTCTTCCTCCTTCTCTTCCTGCCACACTCTTGTCCAGCAGTTAGAGAGAAAAGAGAAGATTATTCTGAACCTGTAATCTGCTCTGGAAACATTGATCGGGGTGGGAAAAGTCTCAGAATTTCTAAAAGATTCTCTTTCCAGGAGGTTTCGATTTTGCACAAACTAAAGGTAGCCAAACATTGCACAAGCACTTCTCTTTCTCAGGCTCTGCTGATAGAAGATCTGATCAAAATATGCAGTTCCACAGGCTGTTTCAGTTATATTTCATAAGTAAAAAAGACAGATAACAGCCTTTGTGTACCAGCTTATTATATCTGATTAAACCAAAAATCAACATTGTTATTTCAAGGTATAGGATTTATTATTACAAAGTGTACTCAAATTATACAATTATCTTAGGACTTTACAGTCTAAAACTCCTGCAAGATTGTTATTTCAAGTTACCTTTAAATGTATTGACATAGGTAGATACATCATGTTCTCAGTCACCTCCTACATCTCTGTTACGTAACTGCATCCAATAGTTGCGTACACTAAGTATACACAATACAAGTAAGTGGGTATTTTAACCCAAACTCTGATCTTTTTCCAAACACAGATGACGTGTTCTCGGAGGTCACTGACCCGTCCTGGATGGCCCGACTGTCTCTCCCACTCGTCAGTGATTACCACGACAACGTTTTTGTCCCCAACGCGCCTCCGTCTCCTGAAAGTGAGCTCCTTCCCCGGGACGCCCTGGACTCCTCGTCCTTCTCCACCTTCGGTAAAACACAACGGCCTTATTACTTATTATAATTAATTGCAAATTTTTCATGCATGTTTTGAATAAAATATTATTATGTTTTGAATGTATTTTTCTAAAAGGTCAGATTAAATCATCTGTCACTTTTAAAGAAACAGGCTGCATATTTGTACATATTTATCACAATTTTGGTAAAATGTACAAAAAAGAACTAATGGATGCAACAGTTTTTTAATGTTTATCAAAAATCTAAAACATAAATTTAACCCAAAAAGTTACTAAATACAATTTTGTCATTATTAAAAGATAAAAAAGATTGACTATGATTATGTTCATTAACAATCCTTTTCTTGATTGTTCTATAAATCTGTATCTAGATAAAATCTCTAATTTATAATTTGACTTATTTTATTATAGTTTAGAATCATAAGAAAATCACATTTTAACAATTCAAAAACCGTAACCAGTGAATTTTTGACATTTCAGCTTCTGCAGCATTTAAGTTGCCCATCCCTGATTTAGACATTTACTCAACTAACTAGATATTTGCTCTAGCTACAGTCTGTGTCCAGCAGCAGAGTGACTCCTCCCCTCCTCTCTTCCTCCTGCAGGTAAAACTCCGGAGAAGGACGGCCCACTGGGCGGCGCCCTCCTGTCTGAGGTCAGCACGCTGTTTGAGATGCTGATGACGCAGAAGGCCGACGCCCACCCCGGCCCGCGGCCCGACGTCCTGTACCGACTCTCTGCAGCGTACCGGCGCTCTCTGGGCCTGGACGCCGCCACCGCCACGACTGCAGCGGGAAACGCACCAAAGACCTCTGAGAAGAGGCCGGGCCTGGCTGCACCCTCAGGACTCTATCAGTAAAGTCAACACTGGAACACTGGAAAAGACTTCTTCTGCGTCTGAAGAAAATGTTGGGATTTTATAGGCATTATGGGAGAAAATACTTAAATATGATTTAAATGTAAATAGTGCAACGATGAAACATGTAGAATCAGAACTCCAGTATAACAGATGCTTCAGTCTCAACACTTCTGTGCCAAAGAGAAGACGCAAAGAAGACGTTCTTTTTACATACATTTGACAGTTTTTTTTTTTTTTGCTTTTATAGTCCTCAACGTTTCACACATAAAGACTCAAGAACTGAAGCGATGTGATTGTAGACTGACGAAGTTTTGACTGTATGCAAATGTTCTCTTATGCCTGTCACGCACAACCAAAAGGGCTCGTTTTGATCCCTAAAGAAATCAGTTGTTTTTTTGAGATTTAAACAAAACGGAGAGAAATGTTATCATGGCAGTGAAAGGCTACTGGGAGTTGAAACATAAAACTATGCATGAAAACAGATCGCTACTTCTTCTCAATGCTAGCACAGCAAAAAACTATAGACACAGTCAGCTCATTCCCCAGCAATAAATGTTGCCATTCTAAGTTTCTGCAAACCACAGATATATTAATATGAGACATATATTCTAAACCCTTCAGCGCCTGTATGAGATGCTTAACCCTCTAGGGTCCATGAAATCACCGGCACATTACTTCTTCATGACATGAAGACATAAAAATGAAGCAACGTGGAGTCTTGCCATCAGCTTCCCTCTAAAATTCTGGCTTGAAACTCCATTTTTGGATTATATTTGGCCAAGTAAAACCAGAGATAATGTCAAATATATTTAGTATAAAAATATAGAACTAGAGATTATCCTAATTTTACCTGTTATATGTAATATTTTCAACCTGTGTTCATATTTGCAACATTTAAAATTCTGTGTATTGAAATATCATTTTCAAGATCAGATTTTATGTTTTCTTTTGTTTCTTTTGGGTTCAACATTTTTATCAAGTAAGTCAAAGTTAAAAATTAATTATCAGGACATATAGGTGAGGTAACGCTGAAAAAACTGTTACCAACATGGCATGATGAAGATTTTTTAACAGATTTTTTAAAGGACATAATAGCCAAAGATTTCAGAGGGTTAAAGCTTTCAACAATCTCCAGCATAAAGTCATCCGTATCAAACATTAGAAGCTTAGAACAAGTCATCTAGAAGTCAGGAGATGTAGTCTAACAAGTGTCAGACTGAGGTGGACAGACACTGTGGGGTTTTTTAGTGTCCCGAGTGAAAGTGAAACAAGACAAACATACTTCTTTTAACCTGCACTACGGTCTTTTCCTTAATATTAAGTAGTTTTTATTTGAATTCACAACATTAACCTCAAAAAATGATGCCAAAGTGTAGAAGAGTATGAAATGAGAGAGGATTGCAGCATTTATGAAATGTTGAGATTCATTGTGTCTGTCTGTGGTTTGCAGAAATGTAACATTTAATTCTGGTGACTTGGTGTGACTCAGTCTTCACCTCCTACAGTGACTGTGTTCGTGTGTCTTTCCTCCCATTTTAAGGTTTGTCACAGCCTCTAATTTTCATTAATGATCTGACATTTAATTGGCAAGCTGCAGGAAAAATATCAGGGGTGTGAATTTTAATCTGAAGAGTAGATGTTTAGAGATTTTTTTTACTTTGGCTCAATGATTCCAAAGACTTATAACCCTTCAGACCGGTGCATGGATGCAGATGTGTTGAAAATATCCTGTTAAAATGGTGCTACTGTACAGTTCTTGCTGCCTTTTTTACTGTCAATACATCTAGAAGCTTTAGTAGCTTTTATTAAGGTATTAAAAACTGCAACTCAAAGACATCAGGTGTAGTAGAAGGAGAATGGAAGGAGAAATGTAGACTAGAGAAGAGAAACTGAGAAATGCTCGAGACAAATTTATAGTACAGTGGAGGAAAAATGGACAATGATGTGAAGGAAAACAGGAAGTGAAGAAGGAGGAACTTTAGCGACAGTAGAAATTAACATTAATGTTGAATCAGAAAGCTGAAAAATCTAGTTTTCTTGTGGACTTCATCCTGTTTGGACGTCTGAATCGCCCGTCAGGACGTAGTAAACTTGGCGATCATTCTGTGTTTTGATCGGCAGAAAGTGAGCCGGCGGGCAAAAGGAAACGCTGCTTTGTCTTTTTGTTTTTCCTCAAGACTAAACAGAAACAAGCTGAATGCAGGGAGAGAAAAGTGTTTGTTGACAGTCGAGAAGCTCAGCCCTGAACGTTGATTACTCAAAGATTATATTTGTGCTTTTTCCAGCAGGATTTTAAATTATAGGTAGCAATAACTCTCCACTTCTCTCGCTTAAGTTATTGGTTTACCTTCTATCCAAAGTTGTTTTATTATCCTTTTTTTGTTTGTTTTTACTTACCAGATGAACAGCACTTTGTACATAGTCTTTTTGTATCAAGAAAACTTTTGTGAAACATTTTTATTGAATGTTAGTTTTGTAACTTTTTCATTAAACTGTGTATCATGTTTAAACTGAGTTTCTCAAGTTCCCAGCATGTTTTTATGCCATCTGAAATACAAGCCCGACTCCAAAAGAAAATGAATCAAATTCAGAATTCAAAGTTGTATTAACAAAAACCTAAAGTTTGAACAGAATATTCTCTTTTTGTACAATTTAATTGGATATATATCATAAAGGATAAGGGAATGATCACATTCTGTTTTATTAATTTAAAAAAATGTCCCAACCATTTTAGAATCAGGGTTGTAATGTATACAAGTCTCCTTCTTCAGAAACTTGTGTGTGTTTCTACTTGTACTCCCTACATAGTGGGGACCATAACACGTTTTTAACCATCAGAGGACTTCACTTCTCCTAAAGCCTAAGACTTGGTTTTAAGTTTGAGGTTACAATAAGGTTTAGGTTAGGGTTAAGAAGTACAAGGCGCATGCATGTGTGCACAGACATCTGCTCACATTATGGGGACTCGCCTCCTTTCTGTGGGATCAAACATTTGGCCTCCAACTGCTTATTTTAGGTTGCAGATTATTTCTTGGTGAAGGTCAGAAGATTGATGGATGGTTAAAGTTTTGGTGAACCTCCAAATAATAAATAAATAAACACTGAGGCAATGCAATGTGTGTGTGTGTGTGTGTGTGTGTGTGTGTGTGTGTGTTGTGGAGGTTAAGTGTTCAGATGTTTCCCATGTGTCCAGCGCCATCTGGTGTTTGAGAGACACATTACATCCAGGAGGTTAAACAGACTTTCAGCATCAACAGCACCACCTTGTGGCTGCAGCAGGGAACTGATGCTGAGTTCTTTTTTTTATGTGACTGGATGCATTTATTGCATGATAATAACAGTAATAATAGCAAACAAACTATTTACACCAACATACTATTCTTCTGTAAGGTTATACATTATTTTATATTATTAAGACTTTATATATATTTGATATTTCTTATTGCATACTATTTAATAGAATGGTATGGAAACTTATTGCTGCCACACTAAAAAACAACAACTTTTAACACGTTATAACGTGAAAGTTTCACGTTATTTCATGATGACAAAACAAAAAGAGCAAGAATAGATGCGTAGAGGCAAGAATAGATGGATGGATGGATACTTTATTTATCCCGAGGGGAATTCAAGCATCCAGTAACAGCAATACAATTCTACTTTAAGCTTGGTTTGAGACATGATGACATTCTACAGTTATTGAGCAAAATGGATGATCGGCTGTGGCTGGAATGTGCAGGTCCACATATAGGACCGTGCACTTAACCAGATATGATGAAACTGCAATTTTAAATATGTTAACAGTGTTAACTTAACATATTTCATGCTCAAATGCATGTATAACAGTATAAATAGGAATACAAAAGGTTTGAAGCAAATAAAAAATAACCATTAACTGTAATTTCTTTTTTTTTTCAGTGCAAGAACAGCAGACCAACATTAATTGCAAGAAGTAATTTTGTGCATTTTTACACTGCACTTTTAAGATTTCATGCTCAAGTGCATGTAGTTGTACTGAGGTCCACTTCAAGTGAGGGTGTGGGCCGTATGCAGCCCCCGGGCCTCCAGTTGCTCATCCCTGGTGTAGGGTAAAAAAAAATCCACACAATAATCCACCCCAGCTGGTAATACTGCAACTATTGTTTTGGGAAAATATGCTTTTATGTAACTTTTGTGAATATTTTAGACTGAAGAATATTCAGTAACATGACTGAAGCTTTCTTCTAAATTTTTAAATAGTCTTAAGATTTTGTTCAGGAGTGTATTGCCTGCAGTTTCTCACCTTAAAAAGCACTGTTTCGTATATAAATCTATTATATTCTTTTTTAAAAACCTGCACTAAATGCACATGCTGTGAAATAAGCTACAATAAAATAAAACCTGAATATAAAATATATGTGTTGCTGCAACAGAAAAGCCTCAGTTAACCTAAAGGACTTTTCAGAAGAAGATATGAGAAAGTAAAACTGCTGAAGCTTCAATTTATGTTGAGATGAACTGCAGGAGGACTGTGAATCTGTTTCAGTGCAGCTGAGTTGCACTTCACAGCAAGGATAGAAAACTGAACTTATTATAGCAACTAAAAACTCTTTCAGCCCACACATGGAGTGTGAGGACTGTGCGCCAACTTTATCCTTTAATGTGGAGTTTTAATGAATAAATGTTGGCATGTTTTCACTTTTTAAATCTTCTCTGATTTCATTATGCTTGTTTTCTACCTCACAACACAATGTTAAAATAATTATTAATTTTCCATCCGTCTGTGAGCGCTATGGGTTCAACGTACTGCTGCCACCTGTTTAGATGTCAGTCAGTCCAGATGAAGTGTTTTTTTTTTTTTTTGATTGATTGATTGATTGAGACTTTATTTGAACACAAAATAAAAGATGAACAATTAAAAACAAACAAACAACAATAAATACAAGACAACAACACAAAATGAAACAACAACAAGACTCAACACTTATTTGTGTTCAAAAGGAGTCAAAGCTAATTTAATCCCTCCCCTTCTCCCTATGTTAATTTACTATATTCAGTATATAACAATAATATATGTATGTATGTAAAACACATAGTAATGTAGTATATAAACTTATTATTACTATTATTAACATACATAACTTGTTATTAACTTACACACTCATAAGAACACATGTATTACACCCATGTAGCCACAATGAGACAACAATGAAAAAACAAACAAAACAACAACAGACAAAACAAGAAAATTAATAAATTAATAAAAAGAAAATAAATGCCTTTAGCCTGATATAGTGTTTCATATTGAGCTATTTTCTTAATTTCTATTCAATCAGTTCTTAATAGCAAACTTGATAATATAATATATATAATATATAAATAAATTATGAACTGATAATATTGAATTTATTTTACTATTTGTCATTAAGTTTTGATTATCAAAATGACTTCTAGATAAACCAAACTTCTTTATCTTTATGGTTTTATGGAAGTCTTGAACAGTTTTTTATTATCTCTCAGCCTGTTTGTTAAATATTGAGCTATTGACTCACTTAAACAGTTTATGTGTTTTTATTGCCAAACTTTTAAAATGTTCTGTTTCTTTCAGAATTTTATTTTAGGTGGTGATTATTAAACATATTTCTAGATTAGATAATAAGTTATTTTTATTGTTGTCTTGGACAACTGATATATTGATATATTGTTCAATTTTGAAACATTTACTCACTTAAGAATATATTTTTAGGTGTTTTCAGATCATTTAACATACTTCCACATTCGATAAACCAAACTGCATACATTTTTTCGTTTTCACTGGCGAACTTTAAAAAAAAGTTGAATTCCTTTAACTTTCTTTCCTTTTCTGTGTTGAAAAAAATACTTCTTGATTAGATAAACCAAGCTATTGTACCGTTGTGATTTCTGTCCTTAGTCTTCCTTCACTCCTCTTAAACAGCTCTTGCTGTTAAACTGTTGGAGTCCTCTTGCAGTAGATTATATTTCAGCTTCTGTGGACCTTCAGATACACTGATAAAGTTGTTTCCGTTGGGTTTTGCAGTAAACTCAGAGCTGAGAGTGTGCAGGTGTTTCATTTTCACTTTCTTTAGCCAGTTAAAAATTCCAGATTATCTCGGGAGACTTCCGGAGAGCTTCGAGCATTTATCTCAGCAACGATCTCAGTCTGTAGAGGAAATATTAATTTATAAGATAAACGGGTCCGGTTCAGATTTACCGAGGAACAAAAAAAGAGCAAAACAAACACTTTTCCTCTCCCACAGATGGAGAGTAAACAGGTAGAGAGCAGGCAGCAGCCCCGAGGCAGGAAATAGATCTGGAAGCAGCTAATGTGCAGTTTGCTATTAAATGTGCCACCTGTGAGTTACTGAATGTGAGAGGAACCAAAAATCCAATAAAAAGTCTATTAAAACAACACTAGTATTTTATTTGTAAAGCCCAATAATACAAGCGGAGTATAAACTCATTTGTGGTAAAATGTGAAGATGTTTGTGCCGCGGAGTGAATCCCAGGAGGAGGGGAAGTAGATTCACCTGCTGCAGAATAAAACACGGCCAGGCCTCCACGGAAATATATAAAGAAACAATAAATAAAAACAGAAGTGTTCCAACAACAGGTGTTTAATTTTGCTCCAGTCATCTCGGATGATGAAAGAGCTGGAATATCATTTAAGGCTGAGGAAATAAACTGTTGTTTGTATTTAAAAAAAAGCAAAAACTGAAAAAAAGAGACTACATTTACCTTCACTCAAATAACTTCTTGTCTCATGATCACTGTCTCTCTCTGCTCAGCTCTGTCATTTTTTAAAATGTATTATAAATTATTATAAATTGAATGATCTGTAGAACAGTGGTGGTAAAAGTATTCAGAACTGTTTTTAAGTAAAAGTCATGAATTAAACCACTTAAAGATGTTTTTTTCTCATGTTTATATCCCCTAAAATGTCCAATTTCAACTTTCATCCGTGCAAAGTTTGTCAGGAGGTCGATGGGTCGAACAAAGCAGGACTTTTGCTCAGGAAACCACAGAAACTGCAGCTTTACAACTGTAAAACCAATCATACATGTATGTATAATGACGTGTGTGCTATTTTTAGAACGATCTGCTCTGTACTGTGAGCCGCCAAACGCTCATAATAATAATAATAACTTTATTTATATAGCACCTTTCAAAAGGTGCTATATAACAGAAATAAAACATCAAATACAATTAACTGACAACAACAAAATAAAACCACAAAAATAAATGACATTGGACTTAGAAAATTTTGAATTTTAAATCACTATTCTCAACAAGGTAATCATACAACGATAATAAAAGGAAATTAAGAGAAGGCCAATTGATAAAAGTGAGTCTTTAGAAAAGATTTAAAAGAAGCCACTGAGCTTGCCAGGCAGGGAGTTCCACAGCTGTGGAGCACGGACAGCGAAGGCCCGGTCACCTTTTGTAATGAGACGGGACCTTGGGACTATAAGCAAAACTGTGCCGGCAGATCTCAGGCAGCGTTCAGGCTCGTAGGGTAAAAGCATGTCACGGATATAGGCAAGAGCCTGACCATTCAGGGCTTTAAAAACATGTAATACAATCTTAAAATCAATTTTAAAGTTCACAGGCAGCCAGTGGAGGGCAGCAAGGGTTGGAGAGATGTGGTCACTTCTCTTTGTACCTGTTAAAAGCCTGGCAGCAGCATTCTGAATTAGTTGTAGTCTACGGATATTTCCCGTGCTGATCCAAGAGTACAGGGTATTACAGTAATCTAATCTTGAAGAAATAAATGAGTCTATGAGTGGTACTGACAAACTATTCGGTCTATTCTGTAGTTTAGGTCGGAGATCTTGTTGTGTGGTAAAAATGCTTTGAGGCAAAATAACACAACACATACCGACACACTGGTACACAGTTTTAAACCAGACAACAACCTCCTGGGAAGGACTGTGACACTTCTTATAGTCAGACTGTCCTCAAAAACAGTTCATATGATTTAGTACAAGTATAGTTTGTAGGTGTGTAGGGCTCCTTCTTAGGCCCTGTTCTTTTCTCACTATACATGTTTCCCTTGGGGTCCATTTAAAAAAAAAAAATACAACATCTCCTTTCACCAATTTGCAGATGATCTATGCTTCTATCTGCCAATACTTTCAATTACAGGTCCTTGGTAAAGTGTCGGCCTATCTCTCTCCACGTGACTTTAAAATGCATTTATTGACTCCCGCTTGGGTTATTACAATTCATTGTATGTTGGTCTTGATCAGCTGTCACTTCGTCACCTGCAGGTCATCCAAAATGCAGCAGCGTGATCACATCACACCTGCACTGGCCTCCTTACACTGACAGTGACATAGGAGCATTGCATTTAAAAATCCTTCTCAGAGTATGCATACTTAATACTTAAAAATATATCACCCACTGTGCTCAATAACTGTAGAATGTCATCCAAAATGCAGCAGAGTGATCACATCACACCTGTACTGGCCTCCTTACACTGGCTTCCCGTCTATTTCAGAATCCAGTTCAAAATTGTATTGCTTGTTTTTAAAAGTCTCAATGGCACGGTGCCACCTTATCTGTCTGAGCTCTTACATCCTCACACTGAGGCCAACAAATCAATTGCTCCTGGACATCCTGAGGTTCAGGCTCAGACACAGAGGCCTAAGCTGTGGAACAGCATACCTATTTATGTAAGAGCTGCCCAGACCGTTAATCAGTTCAAAACCCTGCTGCAGACATATTTATTCTCTCTGGCTTTCCTCCTTGGTACCTTGGTAATCTAGCAACAAGCACAGTTAATTTTATTTTTATTTTTGAGTGCTTTTGACAAATAAGAACCCGGCTCTTCGACCAGCAGACTGGTTTGTTTAAGCCTAACCCTGTTCTTTTCCCCTAACCTTAAGGGAGTTGTCTTGGTGACTAAACTTAACCACTTTCCAGCATTAACAATGTGTTTAAAACAGCAATTATGACGGCTATGAAAAACCAGGTAAAACAAAGACCATAACTATTAAAAGTGCTGATCAATTTGAAATATGGATTTTGTATAAATACATTTTTCGTAACTTGATTTGAAATGTTCATTTCCTTAACAAATGCCCAGTTTTGTCCTCTTGCAGCAGTCTTTTATCCGCATTATGACAGAAACTTTCCGCTGATAAATCTCCCCAAAACAAACTGAAACATATGAATAATTAGAAATGTTTTGGCTCGTCTCTGCGCCGTCTCCACTTCCTGTCCAATACTTGTAACGGCGCAGATGCTCAGATTCACGGAGTCGAACCTCTTTGTACTTTTTTAAACCACTTGTTATATCTGTGAGTTTGTGCTGCACACAAACATCTGCTGCTCCAACACAAGTTATGTAAACAGCTCAGAGTGACACAGTGAAAGTATTTAGAGTTATATAAGCAGAACTCCTTCACTGTTAAACTGCTGGTGGGTTTTGGCCTGCAGGCTTGCCGTAGGCTGCTTCTTTGAGCTATGTTTTTCTGTTTTTCATTCCTCTCAAACTCTGGTGGTTTTCTTCGGCTCAGGCAGAAGTTATTGATTGTTTTTGGCAAAATTCCTGCCAAGTGGTGGACAAAGAGAGAACCAACAAAAATACTTTTTTGGGTTGTTTTTTCCCCCGTTAGTTGTAATTTCACCTGAAGTGAACAACCTGCAGCTCTGACCGCAGCTGCAACTAACAGCATTTCTTTTATTTTCTGTTTTTTTTACTTTTGAGAGGTGCACAGGAGGACTGAACTTGAGAATTAAGTCCTCTTTTGTCTCTTAAGTAAGGTTAACTCTAAGTTTCACTGTTGATAACAAATAAAATATTCAGTTGAACATTTATCTACCAAAACAAAGAAAGCAGCAGCAAAACTTTGTTTATGTTTCATGATGCTTTTATAAGTTTTCTTTCAAGGTTTGTTACAGAGTTTTATATTTTTTTTCATTCTTGCATCAGACTCTCACTGGGCAATAATCGACAGAAAGTTCTCATAAAGCTACAAAATGAAAATAAATGTGCGAAACGAGGCTTTGCATCATTAATTTAGTATATCAGGGCGTCACGGCACTGTATGCTTTTATCATCAGTTTAATCATAGATGCATTTTAAAATAAAATATTCATCATCAAATATTGCTGTCAAACTAAAAATAACTCCCATACAAACCGGATTCCCAAAAAGTTGAAATGCCTAAAATGTAAATAAAACAGAATGTGATAATTTGCAAATCTATTGTGACATACAATAAATCCAACTGTAAACTGTACAAGGACGGTAAATCTTAAGCCATGTTTCCATTGAAGTTGAAGCGAATTTTGAAACAAAATTTTCAAATGTGGCATTAAAGAAAATGTGAATTAGTGAGTTTCCATCAGCGGGTTTAGAGCGAATAAACAAAGCTGCAGTAACATAATTTGGTCAGCAGATGGCAGTGTAATGTATTACTGTAGGCAAATCCATCAGTACACATGAGAAGAAAAAGAGAGAAAACAACAAAATAGAAAAATGGAGAGAAGTCTTTAGGAATTAGATTTAACTGGGCAACTTCTAATTGTTCTTTCATGTCAGAGGAAACAGCTGATTAGTCATGTGAGTTAATGTTTGCTATGTCAGAACTTATTCAGAAAAATCTTTTTCATCTCCTGTTTGACGGAAACTACGATTACCTGTAAATGTTATTTTATTTTTATGCAATAAAACAAGGACTGGATACACAAAATCAGGAAAAAAAGAAGCAAGATGTGCAGAACTAAAAATCCAATCCACAAAAGTAAATAAATAACCAAAGAATCCTGAATCCTGAATTTGATGCACTCTGTTTTTCTTCATTTTACACAGCATCCAAACTTCATTGGAACCCCAGTTGTAAAAACACCAAAAGAGAAATCTCCTTTAAGACTCTGCAACACTTTTTGCTTCTGCACAAACTTTGAACCAAAATGGGAAAACACTCACATAGAGCACATCGTGCTTATACACAACTAAAACAGGGCCCTTCGTTTCTTACTCTGTGCATTTTACTGCAGCCTTTCTGCGTGTTAGTATGCACAACATACAACAGCAATATCCCCCCATTCATTACAGCTGGGGACCTTTGTTGCATGATAACTCCTGGACATAATAAGAGTCTATCAGAGCAGCAGAGAGGAGCTTCTCTCTGTTTCTCACTGTTTCTCAGAGAGCTGCTGCAGCTGCAGGAGACACTGGAGGGCAGCAGCAGCCTATAGATGAACATGTGCAGCTTCACAAACCTCAAAGACTTGAATCAAGATGAGTCAGGTCGAGTATTTTATCAACAGCTTCTCCTCCTCACACTGAAGCCTCTCACAGGTAACAAGCCTCCTTTACAGATTACTGATCAATAACTAGTCACACAGCAAAAGGATGCATCAAAAAAACATCAGAACAGAGCGTCGCATTTCTGTCAGACAGAGTCCTCTGCATTAAAGGGACAGTACAGCTTACAGTTTAAAAATTAAATTTGTTTTTGTGCTGGTTTTTTTCAATCTAGATTGTTTGATGTGTGATCTGTTGAATATATCAGTCTGCAGTCTCTTAAATATAACAGGAAAAAATCTGTCCCATGAACACTTTAACACAAATTCACCACAATGATGCACAAACAAACACAGCAGCTGTAGAGCTGTCACACCAACTACAGCTCTGCACCAAATTCTGTTCAAATAAATGATATTTTTAATAAGAAGATGTTCTCAGATGCTGCTGTCAGCTCCCTGCTGAGGACAGCAGGCAGGACAAGGACTGTTTACAGCCGAATCCATGACAACAACATGTGCACGGGACAAACCAGAGCCGGCTTCAATGTTTGGTGAAACGACGGAGAGGAGCACCAGTAGAAAGAAAAAAAAAGATTTTCTTTTCTGTCATAACAGGAAACATTTTAATGTTAGCCTCCAAGTTGCTCATTGCTGACCAAAATGGAAATCATTTTATACGAGATCAGATAAAAACATGATGGCAGCGGCCTCCAGCATTCAGCAACAAATGGAGCATTTTGCCGTTTGTATTTGAAGGACTTTCAGAAACAAGATTTGGAAATTTCAAGTGTTTGTCTGTCTGACACACAGAAAGCTTTCAAGTACAGGAAAAGCGATTAATTTTTTACCGTTAACAATATTCAGAAAAAGACCAAAACCAGCGATGTCAAAGAATGTCTTTTGGTTCCAACTGAAGACATCTTTAGAAACAGCTCACATCCATGAAAATCAGTTGTGTATCGTCCTGCGGGCACTGTAGCTTTTAGCAAACACGACTCAAACAGGAGTAAACAGGGGATTTTGTGGGGACTATTTTCAGCAGAGGATTAATATACATATTATATATGTCATCATTACTGTCAAATTTAAACCTAAAAGATCCCTGTGGAGTTTTTTAAATACATTTTTATATAAATTATTCTCGAGTATGCAGGGACAAAACCACAACTTCTGTTTTTTATTCAATCCAGAAATAAGCATGCTGAACACTTAAAATAAGAAATTAACTCTTAAAACAAGATAAATTATCTAACACTTGTAAATCTAAAGGTTTTTTTTTATCTTGGTAAGAACCAAATAATTGTCAGTGCACTCTGCTCGGGCCAGTCAATCACTGCTTGCATCTTTAATGTATCTTGTTTTAAGAGTTAATTATTATTTTAAGTGTTCAACATGCTTATTTCTAGATTTAATAATCTTAATTTAAAAAAAAATGTCAAGTGAAATTATATAAAAATGTATTAAAAATATTCTTGAGTATGCAGGAACATAACCACAACTCTGAGGTTTATATATATATATATATATATATATATATATATGTCTGCAACAGCTAGTTTTTGTATTGTTTACATCTATGTACCAGCTTACACTCTTGTTCTTCTCTCTCTTCATTGGTGCTTATTGTTATAAGTTGCATCTTGTTATTGTTGCATATATTGGGGTGTTACTGCCACCTGTTGGTCAGCGCAGCGATGCAGTCAGTGATGTTGAAGTTCAGTTCACATGAATGAAAATTAACTAGTTCAGGTTCAATGTTGTTTTTAGGGTTTTAGGATCAGCACAACTCACCAAACTCTTAATCTGCAGCACTGATCAAACATGAATCCAGATTCTGTTACATTTCCTATTTCTCATCTAAAATGTTTTCAGAATCACTGTTCATCTTTTTGTCTGCACCTGTTGAGAGGTTCCAGACCAATACACAATTGCAAATTACTCGGGGCGGAGCCAGGCCTACAAAATAAACTAGTTTACAGTAGTTTCTTTGTTTTTCTAAAGGCTTCAACTTCGTTTAATGAGTCACCTTCTGCCAAATGAGTCCATGGTTGCTCGTTGTATCTTATATAAATTGTCGATAACAGGGAAGGGAAACATTCTTCTACATAGGAACAAACTTTATTACAACACTGGCTCACTGGCTGCTGTCAGTGAATGTGTGATAGCATTGTTAACTGTTGCAAAAGTTATCAGCACACATTAATTTAATGCAAAATGTTCAGTTCACCACACAGTCCTCATGCGTGTTCATATACAACACTGGGAACAGTGTGAGACACATTGCTACTTTTAATGGATGTGGCTCACTATGCAGGAAGAAAACATCTGGCCTTTATCCTGCGATTGGTCAACTGATTTTCCAACTAATCGTCAATTAGCAGAACGCCAGATCTCCAGTATCAATCACTGAAAATATCAGTAATGCGGAGGGTGACATGAGCTCTGGAACGAGACCAATGTAGTATTTCAAAGACCGTCAAACAATCCAATAGTACTGTTTAATGCACTGAGCTTGGGGTGGATGTTATTGTTTTAAATTTTCAGATATTTATGCCATTTGATAGACAAGTTTGGAGTGTGTCTATGTTCCCTCAGATTGAAAATAAAGTCAACAATTTTGCTTAGAAAAATTATCATTCTTAACAGTTTGAAATTATCCTGTCCTCCTTTCCAAAATGGCTGCTTTTTAAGTGCACAAAATTCAGTGGCGTTGCTCTAATCGGGCTGAGGGAACAAAGGGATGACCCCTACAAGTTTTGGTAACAAAACCAGGAAAATAAGGAACTTTCTTAACCCATTTAAGCCGGGAAAGCATTACCGCATTTCTACCATTAAAACTGGGGGCGCTGTTGCGTTATTCTACCATTAAAGCCGGATACGTCGTTTTGTAGTATTTGTATATTTAATCCTATTTTCGGTCTGTTAGCCAATGAAATGCATCATGTGGGAGTGTCACAATGCAACATGGGACTTTTCCAGAACTGAAATCATGGCGGATGACGACTATAGCGGAGGGAGCTCAGATATAACAGCTATAAGCTCTCAAATACTTTTTGAATTTCATTTCTATCTGCTACACAGGCTGAAAAATCGATTATTTAGTAGGAAGCGTTGACACTTCTGTTGAATTTCCAGAAAAACTTCAGATTTTAGGGGGTTATTTTAAAATCGCCCATAGATTTTACAGGCATTTTAGGCCTAAATGGGTAAACATGGAGGAAAGTATTAAAATCAAAACCTAAACTGCTTTATTTTTGTGCATTTCTGTATTTGTTAACTTTCAGACTCCCTCAAACTTTCATATAATTGACAGTTTGGGAAATAGTGCCAAAAAATAGTTTGGTACCAACCAAAAAAAAACGAGGTGACCTTCCCCAGTTAGGAAGAGGACGAAGCAGGGACTTGTGCCGGCTTGGCCAGCGGCGACATCCACCGCCAGGTAAAATCACGGCGTGTGACAGGTGGCTGAGAGACAGAACAGACAAACAAACAAAACCAAACAGCCAAACACACACACAGCGGCGAGGAAAATGTCCAACTGCAGCGACAGATGTAAACGGCTTGCTGCCTGGAACGGCGTCGATGCTAATGGCTGCTATGCTCCACAGATCTGCTGTTAGCTCCTGTGTTTGTCAGACAGCGCCGGTGCAGCTGCAGAGAGATCAGCTCATAACGTTCAGCTGCAGGGAGAGACGATACTACGCTTTTCCTCCCATACATCCGTCTTCTCAACCACTTATTCTTCTTCATTCGAATATATCAGATTTATCTGACTGAGCTTTACATTTCAACCCCTTGAGCCCAGAGTTTTCTCTTAAATTTCCTTTCCATTAAATTGAAATATTCTGTCTTGTCCATCACTTTAAACATGTTTCCCCCGATGTTCAGTCTGACATATGTGGCATCTTTAGAAACACTGGGAAGTCTGTTAAAATGTTAAAGTAAGTCCTATGGGTTGGTGAACCCACTCAGAACCATATTATGTTTCAAACACACACCAAAAACATGTGACAATATATTGCAGCGTTTATCCATTTTTTATGATTGGTTAACTCATATCAATGAATAAACCGATGCTTTTAAACACATTTAATATAAATTAAATACTATTTTAACAAGAAAATAAACAAATAATCCCCAGAAAAGTCTGTTCAAAGTCTACTGAGTTGTATTTTCTGTAGATATAATCTATAGGACGCATCATAAATTCATTATGTCATTAGAAAAACTGTCAGAATAACTCAAAACAGTATTTCTCCATTGACATTCAGATTTTTATCCATTGCAATGGATGGGGGATTTTTAAAAAAGCTATACATTTTTCATATGATATTTGACATGTTTAAGAAAAATATCCCATCTTGCGTTTACTTTAAACATAGAGTTAACACAAGTAGATGTACTTTAGTGCCATGAATTATAGATTAAAATGTTCCTTACACTTCCTCTTCGCCTCACAGTCTGCCATGCTGCTGAAAAAGATGATGAGGCACAACTGCAGTCAAGTACATGATGTGAGACATCAGTAATCATAGGTGCGTTTCCATAGTTGAATACCCGGAATGAGGCGGGTCCCGCGCTGAAACGCCCCTAATTTGAATGTGAGCCGTCGCTAGTGGCCGTTGTTTGGCCCTGTCAAAGAGCAGGTCCTTTTCTCTCCCCTGAAGAAAGCCTGGTTGCTGATTGGATAGAACGCTTAGCGGGATGTGATGTAGTACTTGACGCCACAACAACACGCGCCATTTTTAGAAGCCGGTGAAGTAGCGAGTCGTCACTTTGAGGACTCGTCTTCTCTCCTCCACAGTGATAAGAAACACATCAAGCGCTTCCATCTCGGCGTCTCCTTCCTTATTGTTCATGTTTGGCGTGTCTACCACGTTAAATCCGTTGCATATGTGACGTCATGGTCGAAACTGTCGCTAAGCGATTACGCGGCGATCGAAAACCATAAGTCACCTCTGGAGTCTCGTAAATCCCTCTGGGACCTTTTTTGTAATGGAGACACGCCATTTGAGAGGGCGTGGCCTGAAGCTTTCCCAGCGCCCACTTTCTACCCTAATGGAAACGTGGCTCATTGGTCTAAGAGAACTCGATACAGTGTTGGAGGCGGGACTCTGTTTATTCCTATGAAAGCTGCTTGGTGGTGTATGACACTAAAAATTGATACAGGATCTTCTGCATCTATTGGTCCCGTAGAGCAACGTACTGAAGACTTCGACTGTTAAATGCTCTCCTAACTTGAATGCAAAAAAAACAAAAAACGATTTAATCATTATCGCTCTTCCAGACTGTCCAAATGTTAACGGACTGAATGGATCAAAATCAAAGTCATTTGTTGTGACACTGGAAAAAAATTATCCGCTGATTTGCAGACATTTCTTTACCGATGTCAGTTTGTGAGAAAAGTCTTGGCCCAACAGCGTCACAAGATGCATCAAATATTGTAATTTCACCGTTTTGCTACTTTATCAAATTGGCATATGAGCCTGGTGCGCTTCCTGGCGGCTTGGATCAGACCACAGACGGTATATAAATAATGGACGTAGTCAGCGTGACGTCCCCTGTTGGTTTGTGCCCCGTTTGATGCATCAGTTTCACTCTTACAGCTGTCGACATCTTTGTTTGTTGAAACCGGGAGAGATTTGGACTGTAGAGGAGCGAATATGGGTGTATCTGAAAATAAACTGTTAACGCTAAAACAAAATGTACGTCTCTAACTGGAAAAACTGAACAGCGATTCCTAGGAGTGTCTCTTAGTAAAACAAGACATTTTTAAATGAACAAAATAAACTTCAAGTGAAAACACAGTGACAGGGTCAAAGTTCTGAGACTTTATCATCTATTTTCTTTTAAATGGGACCATTATTTACACATTAACATCAGATTGTCTTGGAGAAGACTTGAAACTAGAGATTGAGACCATTATGTCGGCACCAGAATTTTTCTGAGGTAATTAATCGAGTGAGGAGTTGTCTCAGTTTGTATTGAGATAGATAGGACCGGAGTTTTTTTGTTGGCGACCCCTGCTGAACTCTGGTTTAAAGCATTAGTCAAACCAAACTTTTTATTTTTGTCTGTGTTAAATGAGAAGCTGGGAGGCAATTAGCTGATCAATAAAGGTACAAATATACAAGGTTCCCTCTAAAACTACTACTAAATATTATTTTTTTTTTTTACAAATCTCCTAGAGGAAACAATTGAGAAACAAATTGTTAATTAATGAACTTTAGAGCTGTTGCCAGGTGTATTTTTGAACTTTGGAAATATCCAATCTAGCTGCTTTCAGAGTACCAAATAAACAAGCAAATAATTTCCCTAAATAGAGAACTAAATGGTGAAAGCATTTGTTCTTCCTGTGAGTGTTGCTTTATTTTGATTCCTCCCATTGTTTCTGTGTGTTCCATTTAAACTGAATTGTTCCCGTACAACTTCCTGGGCCTTTATGTGCCATATGGAGCCAAAAAATCTGCAGGTTTTTACTGCTGCCAAGTCCTCCACCAGGTGATTCCACTGATAAACACACATTCAGCCTCAGAGGAAGGACCAATCCGACTTACCTCTGTTTGAAATGCTCCTTTCACTCGACACAGAAAGACGGCTTTGTGTCGGCTTCAGGACTCTGTTGTGGTCTTTTTGGTGGTCGTGCACAAAGAACCGCAGCTGGAGATAAACCACCTTCAAAACCAGCTCTCTATATCTGTTTGAGAGCGTCTGCAGCCACAGAAATCAGCAGAATGTGTGAATAAAATGGAATAACAGTCAAGTAAAACCTTGAAGGAATAAAAAGGACAGGGAGAGCAATAGGATGAAGAATTCCTGGCCGCAACACGATGTCTAGCTTGTAGAATTAGCATGTTTTTTTTCTCTCTGTGTTCCAGCATCCACAGTGCAGATAAATGTTTATTTGCTCTCCAGGCCTCAGCAGTGGAGAGTGTGTGTGAGATGCCCAGATGGGTTTTTTTCAGATGTGAGTTCAGAGGCTGTAAAGCTCAGTGACAGAGCAGACTGTGGTCAAACACCAGCGGCTAGCAGGCAATTTACTCCACACCAAACATTTATTAGAGTCTAAGCTGCGACTGCTGATGGAGGTTTATCTTCCAGGTTCTCTCCTCTCTCTCTCTCTCTGATCCTCTGCTCGGCCCTCTTTCCTTTCTTTGTCTCCCTTCATCCCTCTGTGCTTATTTGGAACAACACTAGCTGTTTTTACCCCCAAAAGGCTTTACTTTCTTTATGTCTGATGTTTTTGGGATTTTTTAAATGATTATTTTGGGTATCGACTTAATTGCCATTTACTCATTTAGACGTGTTGATTCCACTGAGCATCTATCACTTTCTGTGGTAGCAAACAACAACATTTTGTCATGTTGATTGGAGAAATATGTTTTTTTAGGAGTTGGCATTTCTAACAATTCACGACCAGAGAAGTTCAAAACAAGTGGTGAGTTACGACATAGCCAAAAGAGTGTGGATATGCACATGAAGTGAATGTTATCAGATGACGGAATGAGCGAATAAGTGAGTATGGGCCTGCTCCACCTGCTGACAGGTAGAGAAGGTTGTTTAGAGTCGCCCTCTATTATAAAAGATGATATGGCAAAAGTGATGATACAGAGTGTGGAAGTGAAGGAGGAAGCAAAAAATAAGTACCCAGGAAAGTGTGGTTCATGTCCAGTGTCAAAATAAAAGTCGACAACTTAAGTCAGTTAACACCTGTGTGTCACGTTTGTACATGACGTAATTTCCAGTGCTCATGTCTTCCTCATAACGCCAACTTTCTGCATTTATTTTACTTTTCAAACCGTCCTATGTAACGCATAAAAAGCAGGTTTTTTTCCCCCTAACCATAGAGAAATGGTTTTATGGTGTATTTCAAAAAGAGAAAGCAGCATTTTAACCAAACAAACTTCTTTGTTTTCAGCGAGCAGCCATTGGATCGGCTGATAACAACCTTCTCTACCTGCCAGCAGGTGGAGCATAATATTCAGAATTGCAGTCAAATACTAAACTTAATATAAAGAAGTAAAGTTCAGTTTATGCTAATTGGTTACATGTATTTCTTTTTACCAATTTAAATTTTCTTTTGCTTTGAGTGTTTTTGTAGCATAACCAAAAAGAGAAAGAAAAATTATACCGAAGAGCGGATAAACTCTCAGTTCTCAGTTCACCTTCCTGCTGGTTTAAACATCCTGAAACAAACAAGAAAAATCATCATTTCCCTTCACCCCCAGTGCAGCTGTGTCAGCCTGCAGCACCTGGTCCATGTGTGGCCGGTCTACTCCTACACCAGCCAGAGGTCAGAGGTCAGGGCCTGGAGCAGGTAGGGATCTAGTCCGTTCTCTTCATATTCTTATAAAGTTGCATCTTATAAAGTTTTTCATAAACACAAACACACAAAGTTTAATCCCACACCTCATATAGCTTTATGAGCAGCTCTGCAACTCCTGGGGAGGGACCTCAAACTCAGTGGCTGCAGAAATAAGTGTGTGTGTGTGTGTGTGTGTGCATGAACTTGCATGTATATTGTAAGAAACTCCATTTATACAACAGTGTAACCAGAGGGAGAGAAAGAGAAGCTCTGTAGTAACTGATTTAACAAAAGAAACCCCCAAACTCCCAGAATTGAAAGAGAACACATTTATTTTGAAAAACCAAACCCCAAGAAGCAGCACATTATATTATTATAAGAGAAAAGACAGGAAAAACTGCAGAACAATCCACACCAACATATAACAGCTTAGGTGACCAGATTCTCTTATTTATTTAACAAAGTGTAACTTGTTTGTCGGTCCCATACGGCAGTAAGAGGAAACAGTTGGGCTGTGCGGCTGTTTTAGGAAAAATATTTGGATTTGACTCTTCAGTTTGGATCAGTCACTTCTTGTGTGTGTGGAGGAGGAGATTTCCCTCCGCATTGACCAGGCAGCACAATTTTTATTTTGGACGGACCGGGAGCTCCAGCACAATGCCCAGTTGGGGACGGAGAAAGATGGAGAGAACAGTTGGTCCGCTAATTTTGGTCCCAAAATAAGTGGCGATGCAGCGACGCAGCCAAAACAATGTGGACGTGCAAATATCAGACCCATATGTGATGGCTGAACATGTCTTTCTAAAATCGTGAACATTATTGTGCTGCTAGAACAGCGTCCACTCTTCTTTTTGAGACTTTACACTCAACAAGAACAAGAACAAAGTTAGTTCTGGCCAGGACATTTCATACTTCACCAGAAACTCAAATGCAGAACTACTGGGAAGTCCACATAGGACCCTCCCACTGCAGAACATGTCAAATTCCTGACCAATCACACAATAGTTCTCAGACGTCAAACAAGAAAAAGTTCTGCCCAGATGATGTCATTTTGTTTTTGCAGCCTTGGAAGAGAGAACACATTTCTTTGTTCTTGTGGAGTATGTATTATGTTGCGTTCGGTTGCACTTGGAATTGGAAAGATCCAAGTTGGAAATTCCGACTTCCGATGTAAATGCGTTTCATTGCTCAACCTCGGAAAACACGGCCGGCCACAGCAAGATGATGTTTGTTTGGATGTCTTTCGAGCATTTAAAAATGATTATTCTGGGGAAGTAAATCAGCTACCTAAGAGAGAGAGAGAGAGAGAGAGAGAGAGAGAGAGAAATGGTTGCGTCCTCTCTGGGTGCAAATATAGGGTGGAATTTTGGTCTGCAAATACTTGAGACAAAAATTGAATTAAATCTCATCAATTTCCTGGATAAAATAAAAAGAAGTGCAGTATTACACATTATAGACTAATGGAGTTTAAATATGGGGAAAAACTATAATATTTTTTACACTTTTACTGTGCTTTTTCGTCCCTACTATGCTCACACAAACTGGAAGTGCAAATACCACTACAAAGTAATCCAACACTTTTAGTAACACAAATTAAATGAAAGACATAACAGACTAAATGTGAAGATAAAGTGACTGTTTACCTTTCTCGGTGTGTGGCGCCATTTTGCTTTGACGTTTTCCACGTATTTCCGACCTACTCGGGCTGCTTGGATCCTACCCGCGGAGGTCGGATCTTTCCGAGTTCCGAGTGCAATCCAGCGCAGCATTAGCCTTTCGTCTGAGTTCATGTTTCTCTGCTGGAAAATGGTGGACTGCCCCAAGCAAAGGAGTTCAAGTATGTCAGGGTTTTCTTCATGAGTAAGTTCTGGGTAGTGAATGAAAGAATGAGATCGTTGCAGTAAGGTTTCTTTGAGCCTTACAGATAGAGCTCGGTGTAGAGTCGCTGCTCCTCTGCACAGATGAGAAGACATTTTAAAACAGTTAAAACGTCATATTGGCTGAAAAGTAAATTTTTCTTCTCATACTCTATCTAGTCTTTGGGCATGGTGCATTACTGTTTTTGTAATAGACTCCAATTATATTTTAGTTGGAAAAAAAAGTAGTTACATATGCCCAATAAATGAAAAACTACAACAAACACAAGTTAAGTATTTGATATTCAGCTTTTTATGAGTTCATAGAAAACCAAAGACATGAGCATGTACATGCAGAACAAATAAAATATACAAAATAATAAAAATAAATATATAATACAAAATAAATAAATAATGGGGTTGTTTTTGTTGTTGATAATATTTTTGTCTTTACTCTTGGAAAGAAAGCGAATAAGTATATTAACCAAATGTGTTGAACTTTAAGCTGGCTGCCATTTATTAATAGTAGAGAAATATCTGATAAACAGGTAATCGCAGGGAAATGAGACATTGGAAAATAAAAACAGCTGGAGATTCACGACTCTAATGAGCGTAAACAAACAAATACCTTCACAGATAACAGAGAAATAGATAACATTAAACGTGAGAGATATATGAAAGTATGAAAAATATATTAAAAAAAACATTGTTAGCGTAAACAAACAAATACCTTCACAGATAACAGAGAAATAGATAACATTAAATGTGAGCGATATATGAAAGTATGAAAATATATTAAAAAAAACATGTTTAGACAAAAAGAATAAATGAAAATATAAACAATAGTCCAGCAGGCCTGTTAGTGCTTTCATATATGTAAGAATCTCTACATCAATCTGTCTCTGTCAGCCACTTTCATTTTCCTGCATCTCCTTCACCATCTTTCATTATTCCTCTCTCTCTCTCTCTCTCTCTCTCCCTCTCAACATTAATTGAAGCAGTAGCAACGGGGGCGAGCAAGGCGATACCTGATTAGAAGGTTAAACCAATGGTGCGGCCCGATGGCAGATCCATCAGTTAATAAAAAACAGGGAGATGATTATATCTGCACGGCGCTCTCGCTCTCTTATTTGATTTTCAATTCAAAGGTGTCTTATTGGCAAAAAAAAGAAAAGTATATATACGTATATTCTGAAGCCTCTCATCAAAGCAAAACACATCTCATACATCTTTCATCTCAGTTCAGATCCAACATCAAATCTATCATGTGTCAAAAGATAAGACTCGACTATAACAAGACTAAAACTTAGTGATGCATTTTTATGATACCTTATTATATAAAGTCGTCATTATTCAAGTATAGAGAAGTATAGAGTGTCAGAAGTGGAAGTGGAAGGAATTTTCCTTTTCCTAGACACTTAAAAGTGTTAGAGAATATCTGCTGTTTGATAAAAAATTTAAGTCTGTGGACATAAAAACTGAAGGAGAGACGTCCACTACAACTAGTTCTACAATTACCTTTCAGTATGAAAGATCCGATTAGAGAGTTAAAAAAAACTAAATGCTGGAGGGGGCCACAATTTTTCATCCACACTAGCACAGGGCCACATATAGGACCGTGCACTTAACCAGATATGATGAAACTGCAATTTCAAATATGTTTATAGTGCAGTTACTTAACATATTTCATGCTCAAATGCATGTATAACAGTATAAATAGGAATACAAAGAAAATAACCACTTACTGTGATTTATTTATTTTTCAGTGCAAGAACAGCAGACCAACATTAATTCCAAGAAGTAATTTTGTGCATTTTAAAACAGCACTTTTAAGATTTCATGCTCAAATGCATGTAGTTGTACTGAGGGCCACTTTAAGTGAAGGTGCGGGCCATATGCGGCCCCGGGCCTCCAGTTGCCCATCCCTGATCTAGTGTATGGCTGACTGTGTTTGGTTCATGCCCTTTTTTGGGCGATGTATATAAATTATACTATCCACAAACAGCTAGATATCCATTTTACGTTTGGGTGAATTCCCTTTGAAATGTAATGAGTTAAGTTAAAGCACTGTACTTGCACAATGACAAAGTGTTTGAAAACAGCCTGCTGGGAATAGGACAGTTGAGGAGCAGCATCACCCTCTGAACAAAGTGTGATCACTCACTCAGTCACATACCCACCCGTGTGTAGGACTAACCTCAGTGTTGAGGCAAAAATTGATGGTGCATAACAGCTGATGAACTTCGACAGCGTTAACTATTTGACTCTTTTGTGCTCCTTTCTCTCAAAGATCTTGTTCAAGATGGTTTGGTGTTCAGCAACTGTGCAGATCTTATGTCAAAGCTCACTTAAGTTGAACTTCATGCAAAAAAATGTGTGAAGATTTACTTTCTCTTCTGATTGTGGCAATATATTGATTTCAGCTACATTTAAATGCTGACTGGACCTTTAGACTGGTGGCTATTTCTTTCGAGACTTGTCTCCACTCAAAATGACTCAATAGGGCATTTGTAGAGGCAGTAAAATACGACTCATATTTACATTTCAGACTGTCCTCCGCCACCCTCTAGCGGGCGCAGTAGTGATGATTGACGTCGATGCGGAGTTTAAATGGCGGAATTCACACTTTGGGAGGTTGGTAGGGCCAGAACAGACATTTCAACCCACAGAACGGGATTTGTGTCCCATGTGACAACAAAATCAATGTGACTTAAACATCACTGAACTTCTGTGCTTCGCGATTTGTGCATCACGTTTTTACATAACTATGTCATTTCTTGTAGTCACGTCACCCTTTTAACTACTTCACTTCCAGCATTTACGTACATTTATTTACTGTTCAAACTGTCTTTTAAAGCGTCTAACCAGAACGATGTTTGGTCAGTGGTTTTGTAGCCTAAATTAAACAAAACTGCAGCCTTTTCCTTTACAACCGCGAACCATACATGTACGTATAAAGACATGTGTGTGATATTTAGAACGCTCCGCTCTGCACCATGAGCCACAATACGCTCATATGACTCTAAGGGTGGTATTGGCCAACAACCCTTCTGTTGTTGAGTTTGGAGATCTTGTTGGTTTGTTCAACTGTCAGGTGACACTAATTATCCAAACATGTCAGTCTCATTCACAATCTGCAAACAAACACAGAAATGAATTTGGATCATATGAGAGCAAACAAGACTTTAAGACCCTGTCCCGTCGCCCCCACCACAATCCAAGCAGCTTCCTGTGAAACTCTTCAGCCGCTCTGCTGTAAACTGCAGCAGCGGCCCCGGCTCTGGAAATCACTGTGTTCTCCCTCTAATTACGCCTCTGTAATGGATCCACCTGAGCGAGTTCAGCGCTGGCTGTGCTTTGCTGCAGGCAGGAGACTCCATCTTGGTTTAATGGGAACTTTGTCATTCAGGCCTGCAGCTCCCTGATGCAAACTGCGAGTACTTAACTGGCTCACTTTACTTTCCTCCTTCACTCCACCTTTCTTTATTTCCCTCTCTTATTTCACCTTCCTCCCAGACTCTACCTGGGATTATCTTCCTCTCATTATTTCCCTCTGCCTCGCTCTCCACCTTCCTCACTTGGTCTTGTTCATTTCAATTATTATTTCTCTCCATCTGTCTATGTTACATTCTTACTCCTCTCTCCCACAACTCCTCTCTTCCTAGCTGTAATTGAGCACTTTTTCTTTTCGCCAGGACCCCGTTAACAAGCTTTACTCTGTGCAGCTAAACAGTTGACATTCGAACCCAGTTGATCTCTGGAGACCATTGGTTGATGCCGTAGCTGTTGTCAGTCAATCGAGGACATTTGGAACATTTGTCAATGTGTTAAACCTCTGGGAGAGAGTGTAAAGTGAGGAGGAGAGGATGATGTAGCCTACAGCTGCAGGTCTATTACTGCTGTGTTTCACACTGTGATAAATGACAGTCACAGCCAGAGAGCGGCTGCACAGTTAGGTGGTGAAAAACCAAAATTTGGATGAAGTGGAGGTTTGAGATGGAAAATGGTTCCAACTTAAAGTGAAAAAAAGGTTTTTAGAAAAGTTTGGAGGCAATGGGGGTCTAATATTGAACACATTTGGATTCAACTCACAAGGTTAACATTTAAAATACAAAAAGTTAAAATTTGTAGTTGAAATGTCTGCGCAACTTCATAGAAATGGAGGTTAACGTGGACAAAATAAAGAGGTCAGATCTTGTCGATTTTGATGAAAAATATGTTTACAAGATGAAGGTTCGAGAGCGAATTCTTCAATTCATCTCATCATTTAGAAAAGCCTGAATGAATGAAAAGCCTTGTCATGTTTTTGTCAATTTACAAATGAAAAAGAGAAAGATTTGGATGAGCAAAGCTGAATGTTTCGTTTTTAACATTGTGTTTATTTTTCAGGTTGCAAACGTGAAGTAGGAAGGTACAGACCACAGTGAAGGTCTGGAACAATTTGAAACAGGCACGATTGAATGCTGAATTGGTTAAAACCTTGGATAACAGTGAAGGTTCTGAAGATATGAATGAATGTTTAGGTTTTGAAGAACAAGATTGGGGTTTAGGTTTGGAAGGAGACATGGACAAAAAAGTTTTGTAGAAACAACATTTGGATGAAGTTGAAGGTACAGACCATGGTCAGGGTCTGAATATATAGAATAATTTGTTACAAAAGGAAATATTTGAAATTATTATTTTGATGGAAGCTTAGATAAAGGTGAAGATTAGAACAAAGTTAAAGGTATGGAAGAATGTTTGGATGACCTGATGTTCTCAAGCACAACCTGGACAAAGGCGAAGGTTTGGATAGAAGTTTAAAAGTTGTGGTTAAGGATTCCAAGCAGTCTTGTATAAAGGTGTTGTTTTAGACAGGAGTTAAGGCTGGAAAGAAGATTTGGATGGAGGTTGAAGTTCGGATGACATTTGAGACGAAGATTTGGACACATGTTTCAAGTATGTGGTTGAGGTTTGAAAGGAGGCGTGGATAAAAACACTTTTTCCAGAAACAATATCTGGATGAAGTTTAAGGTACTGATGGTGAAGGTATTGAAGAACAATCTAACAAAGGAAAGGAGGTGAAGTTCTTGAGGACAATTTGGAAGAAGATGAAGGTTTGGACAAGTTTAACGGTTGCGTTTGAGGTTTTCAAGGAGTCTTCAATGGAGGTGGAGTTTTACATCTAAGATCAGGCTTGGAAGAAGGTTTGGATGAGATTTGAGATGAAGGTTTGCACAAAAGTTTAAAGGTTGGGGGTGAAGTTTGAAAGGGATGTCCCTTTTCAAACCTCACCCCCAACCCAAGGATAAAAAGTTTAAAAAATTGGAAGAATTTTTGGGATGTAATAGAAGGTACAGACGTTGGTGAAGGTCTGAAAGAACAATTTGTAACAAAGAAAATGTTTTAAAATTTAAGGTATGGAATAATATTTAAATGCAGTGAAGTTCAAAAAGAAAAAAATGTTTTTGATTTTGAAGTTTAGAAGTTGGGGCTGAGAAGAAGAAGAAGAAGAAGAAGAAGAAGAAGAAGAAGAAAAAGAAGAAGTCTTCTGGGTGGAAGATTAGGTTCAGAGGAGATTTAAGATGAAGATTTGGACAAAAGTTGGGGATGAGGTTTGAAAGGGGGTATTAGAGTTTTATAGAAAGATTAAAGTTTGGATGGAGATAAAAGTTTCAAAGACAGAGTTGAAGGTACAGACCATAGTGGAGGTCTAGAAAAATAATTTCAAATGCTGATTTTGAAGGTTTGGACACAAGTTTGGGCTTGAGGTCTGGTAGCAGTCTTGGATGGAGGTGGAGTTTCAAATAAAAGTTACGACTCAGAAGAAGATTTGGATGAAACTGAAGTTCTAGAAGAACATTTGATCAAAAGCAAAGGTTTCGGATGAGCTATGAGAGGAAGATAAAACTTCAAAGGTCAGGCTGTGAAGGAAGACTCAGATGAATGTGCAGGTGATGGTGTGAAAAGGTGGTTGTGCTTGTTTATCCATTCAACAATCCAGACAGAAATACAACCTGCTTTATTAACTGCAGCCAAACAGCCAGGAGCTGCTCCGACTGCTATCAGATTTGTTCTTTTTTTCCCCTCTCACAAATGTATACAATTCCATTTAATCTGCCCAGCAACCACAAATGACATTTTGAAGTCTGTGCTCATTTTCCTGGCTGAGAGCAGCAGAAACAGCCAGAGGCCCCCCCGCTGTTTACCAAGTTTACATTGATGCTATCCCGCTCTGCTCGGACCGCTGTAATAGGACTCAATACTTCAAGCCCCTGGCCACTCAACCAATACACCGAATCACTGAGTGGGTGCGGTGTGATAATAACAGCCAAAGGTAATGTGCATGCAAGTGTAAATGTTAGAGACTATGTGTGTGTGTGTGTGTGTGTGTGTGTGTGTGTGTGTGTGTGAGAGAGAGAGTGTGTTTGGGGGCGAAATCTATACTTCTGTTTGGCTGGTCGAGCTGCCAACAGCAGCAGATTGATGCCAGAAATCGGTGGATCGGCCGCCGCATCTGGACTCAAAACAAACCCGTTGCAGAGCTGCATGTTAACGAGACGGCCCTGGGTATTAGTGATTAGAAAAGACCCGATAATGCGTCTGTGTGTGTGTGTGTGTGTAGCTGCAGCCTCCAGAAGAGAAGAAATAGATCCATCTGAAAGTGTAAAAATCACCTTCCCATCATTCCACATTGCTCTCACATCAAGAAACTAATTTCACTCTCCAGCAGCATCTTTATGCAAATTTTGTAGAGGTGCATTGTTTAATATGCATTAACTTATTGTATGAGTGTGTGTTTAAACATAAAACACCTGTATATCAGGCCGTTGTGTAACATCGGTTTGGTTTCCAGGTCTGTGTCTGGTCGGAGGAAGGTTTACTTGGTCTGGAGGCAGGGCAGAGAAATGTAACAACCAAAAGCCAGAAAAAGAAATATTCCTAGCTCAATTGAGGCGCCTGCAAGTCTACGCTACCTCCTCGTTCATTTTATACAGTGACGGCTGCAGGGAAGTGTTTGAACAGAATCCAGAGTGTGAGAATCCATGACAAAGGCTTGAATATTCAGAAGTGTTTGATGATCATAAACAATATGATCATCGTGCATACACAGAGACACAAACAAAGTGAGGACTAGGATCAGTCAAACATCTTCTCCCACTGATCATGAGCTCATGAGTTCAACACAGGTCATCTAACCATACCTTTTATTTTACCATTCACAGAATGCGTCAAACTCATTCATTAAAAGGAGAGATTGAAATACGAGGATGGGAAGTTGCTTGTCATTTTCGCTAGCCATCTGTGTGTTGGGGAGGTTTAGTTGGGAGTTTGGTGTAACTGGTGGCCCCCTTTTGGTTGAGGAGGCCAAACAGTAGGAGACAGGAGGAGAATGTGAGGGCAAAAAGGAGAAGAGGGCTACGTGGGTGTATACAGGAAGGCTTGAAGTTGAGGTGTGGCCCTGTTCCAGAAACTCTGCTGTAAAGCTCCAGTTTTTTGTCTGCATAAATCTAACCAAACCTTAATCAAAGTGGTGTCAGATAGGAAAACTATTTTCTATCGTCATCCTATCTCTAGAAAACACTCATGCTGCTCTGGAGGTCACCAATGATGTATATTGTTGCTTTTTTTGGAGGTCTTGTTGACAAATCTTTAATGTAAATTCAAAAAAGGAATTACCAGGACTTGTCAGGTTTCACATTTATTGGAAACATGCAGCTGGCAGGAGACAGTTTGGTAGGATGTTGTTTTTAACATCTTCACACACACACACACACACACGCCAAACTTAGACATATTGTAGTGTTGTCAGGGGACCCACAGGCCTTCCTACAGTAACAGGGTATAAATATAATGCCGTACGCGCGGACAGATGAGCCGCATGTTGACTGACAGCGCCGCCGCCGGCCCTCTTCCCTGTTAGCGGGGATGCCCTCTGCTTCTGACGGCGTTTGAAAATCCTCTCCTCAGTTCGGCAGGAAGATGAAGGAGAGCCGGTCCGCCTGCAGAGCCTCTCCGCCTCAGGCATCATGTCGGAGAATTTGTTTTGTTTTTCCACCTCACTCCTCCTGTCTCTTTCTCTGCGAGTCCTTCGCTGCTTCCCGTCTGCAGAAATAGACACCAGCTCAGTGGGGTTTGGTGGTGCAGAAAAACACCAGAATATCAAAACTATCCAGGATGAGTAGGGCTTTATGGTTTAGTGAACTCCTGCTCTGCCGCTGATTCTGTCTGTGCGCATGTGTTGTGTAAAATAAAAGGAAGAAACCTAAAGTTATCAGCATGAAGTGTTAATAAACTCAATTTAACCTTCCAAAGCAAAAGAAAACATCTTATTTGAAGTGACAACACATCAAAACCAGTTGACATCAGTCTATAGAGCTGTTTTTAATCCTGTTGCCTAGGTGTTTGTGTCTATCTGATTACGGTTAATTCTTTTGTGTTTTTTATGCCTTTTCCTAATTTTAGAAGAATCACTTATGAACATTATTAGGGCCCGAGCAGGCAACGACCTGCGAGATCCCTATTGTATTTCGAATGATTATTTCAAACTGATGTTGTGTTTGAGAAGTCAGTTTGTACATAAGGACTTAAACATCTCTGCAACACCCATTTCAAATATTATCAGACAACTGGATGGGTGAGTAGGGGCCTGCTCTACCTGCTTGCAGGTTGAGAAGGTTGTTATCAGCCCATTCAATGGCTACTCGCCGAAAAAAAGAAATGCTTGCGTTTAGTTAAAAGGCTGCAGGTTGCTTACAAAACTACTTCACTAAGGTTAGGTGTTCTAAAGAACTGTTTAGAAAGTACAAAAAAATGCACGAAAATGCCAGAAATGAAGGTATTAGGTGGCAATGTGAGCACTGGAAGGGACATAGTTATGTTGGTTACGTTGCTAATTAAATGGAGAAATCTTACTTCTAATAACATTGTTGCCTTTTGTTTTGATATGGCACACAAACCCCAGTCTCCTGGGTTAAAGTCTTCGGTTTGTTTGGACTTTTGACCTCCCCTCCAACACACCCAAAGATCGATTTTTCTCGTATAATCCTCCGTTTTCTTTGCTTCTCCCTTTGCTTTCACACTCTGCAATTCCACTACTGCCTCAGAATCAATCATTATTACTACAGTGGGTAGAGGGCGCCAATAAACAACACATGTTAATATATTTTCCGCCATTGAATTGGCTGAAAACGACCTACTGGCCTACTAGCTGGTGTAGCAGGCTCCTACTCACCCATACCTACTGGCTGATAACCGCTGATAACACGCATTCAACCATCTGATAACATTTCAATTGGGTGTTCTAAGTGGTTAAATAATAGTTGATTTTGCAATAATTACAAGTGGAGTCTGACCTCAGACAATGAAAAGAAAAGCAAGTGTCAACAAAACATGAGGGTTAAATGAGTCGTGATAACTACAGAAACATTGACTCACTGTAAGTAGAAGCGGGATTACTGAACTCTGAGAGCATAAAGTTAAACTTATGGGAGCACCTGTTTAATTACCTCTCACCCCTGAATGTTGCTAGAGGACACGGGAAGTTTCTTAAAGTCGGTAATATTCAGCGGTGACTTGTTTCTGTGCCATCAGACATTTTGTCTCCTCTCATTCCTGAGTTAATACCCTTCACATCACACTGCGGCTGCTCTTCCTCTCCCTTGATGCTAATGCTATCAGAGACACAGAGCATCTGTTGGAAATCGCCCGGCGGACCTTCCACCTCTTGGCATTCTTCTCCTCACTTGGCCGTTCACAGACTATTAGAGCGTTTACGCCGCAGGTAGAGAGAGAGCCACTGAACTCATTTCATGGGTTAATTAGAACAAAAGGATCAGCCTTTCACAGGGCGAGAGGCTTTCGATTATTGAAAGGTTGTGGCTCGTTCTCTTCCCCGCAGGGCCCCCAGCGAGAGGACATCAGGCTCCATCACAGCTAAATGCCACCTATCAATCACCTGATCATGCCTGGCCGCCGTCATTAGCGTCCCGTGATTGAGAGGTAAGCTTTGTAATCATCCTCAGGCAAATGCAGAGTGAGGAATTAATATGCTGCATGTCTGCGGGAAATGAAATGACAAGTTGGGTCAACTTTTTAAAATGAGAGTGACTCGGCAGACTGGAGGAGTTGAGCGTTGATGAGAAGATCAACCAATTTAAAGGGTGGCTAAGTGCAAAAGAGTGTATAGATTGTGGGGTGATAAGGTCTGGAGTGTAATATAAACATGTCTTACTAGAACAACAATCATTTTCCAATTGCTCTCAAAACGACATATATGACCTTTGGAGAGCAGCTGCAGGTACAGGAAATGGTTGCAGTTTTAAACATGCGGTTAATGTCTTTAATTACTTGGTTAAGTTTGGGAAAGTACCATAGTTTGGGTTTTAATAAGTATATATTTCGTATAACTTGAACTCTGTTTCCACTATCTGTGTTTCCATCAGTGAATTTTGATGCACATTTTTGAAGATTCTCATGAGAAAAGCTTGATGGAAACGCTTGCAAAAATGCGCATACAAGTTTTTTTTTACGCTCACTGGAGATGTTTTTCTCATTTTAGAAAAATAGTAGGGAGATGGAATCACTTTTTCTGACATAGCAAACATTTAACTCACATGACTGATCAGCTGTTTCCTCTGACATGAAAGAACAAGTAGAAGTTGCCCAGTTGAATATAATTCCTGAAGATATATTTTCTCTCATGGGTGGTAAAAGTCTCAGATTAGCAACCTTTTTTTAATATAATTTTTTCTCTCTTGCTCAATCTCTTCTTTTTCTTCTCCTGTTTACTGACGGATTAGCCTACCGCAACATATTACACTGCCGTCTGCAGACCAAAGTATTTTAATGCAGCTTGTTTATTCATTGTAAACCGTTTGATGGAAAGTCACTTATTCACATTTTCTTCAATGCAACATTTAAAATTTTGCTTCAAAATTCAATTTGACCTTAATGGAAACATGGCTAATGTTTATGTTTTTTAAAGATCTCAGTTTCAGTGTTTTAAATCGCCGTTTATGTGCAGATGAAAGACTAAAAACGCACAGAAAAAGTTATGCTTATAAAAATAAGTTTGTGTTGGTCTGGACAAGGTCTTAATTTTGCCTAATGATGTTTTGGTAAAAAAAAAAGATGAAATTGAACATTGGACTCACTTCACTCTGTAAGGCAACATGTTATAGCATCTTTAAGATAGCATAACATGTTGCTGCAAAGGTAACCTGCGAGATAGTTAGAGTTTGGGAAAGTTTGGGAAAATACCATAGTTTGGGTTTAAATAACTATATCTTTCCTATAACCTAAGTTATGTATGTACAGTACCAGTCTTTACTGAAGACATCAAAGGTATGAAACAACACATATGAAATTATGTAGCAAACAAAAAGTGTTAAACAAACCAGAATGTGTTTTATATTTTATATTTTTCCTTTTGCTTTCAAAATCGAAAATTGGACTTAGACTAATTAGATGGACATAATCACCAAGTAAATGACAACAGATGCGTTTCACAGCACACATTTCGACATGTTATGGAACAAAAAGGCGTCAGGTCTTACTGGGACACTCGATGAAACTGAGCAATCGTGGAAATTAGTTTCATCAAGTTCAAATGTCTGCCATGAAATATGTTACTTTCTCGGCTGAAAGTGTGTGGCACGTTCTGCTTTATAATATCATAATGTGTAAGTGTTGCGTTGACAGCTTGTTGCACTGCCCCCAAGTGGCCATAAAAAAATCAGTGTATCAATTATGCAACTTTAAAAGCCTTAAGCAATTTAAAGCATCAGAGCTCGACTGAACCGAGCAGCAGACAGAATGGCCTCATTAACCAAGTGTGTCCCTGTGAACATTTTTATGAAGAAGCTCCACACACTTTTCCATCTTAATGGGCACTTGTGCAATAACTGGAAATACCTCACACAAACAGCCACTTCTCTACGAGCAAAAACCCTTAAGTGAGGCTCTCGTGACCGAGATAGAGTGTTGACATACAGTCGAGAACCGATTCAAGACTCCAATATGTGGACTGCCAGCGTCCTCGGTAAGTCCGTGTGTTAATAGTGCATAAATGGCTCACGGCTGTCCATTTTGAACCCTTTGTAAATGCATTCGTAAGCCTGCATTTCTGCAGTCTTTGCCTGAGGGAATCAGCCAGAATTCACAAAACACAGGGTTACCAGGGTAAGCCTGGCAGCGTTTAAATGAATAAATAAAAGGTAAACAAGGCACATAGGTGTTCAGCCTGGCTTATTAAATTTAAAGGGAAAAAACTACAATACCATTAAGAATTCAAGACGGTACATTAAAGCACATGAAATAAGAGGAAGGCAAGCATACACAACCCTGACAACAAAAACAAACGTTCATCTATTTGAGCAAATGTCTGGTCTTTGTACTGTATTCATTTGATAAAAGGTCCAATTTTTTAAATTCTGTTTTTATTGATGTTATTCATAGGTGTCCAAACTTTTCTTTGGTATTGTGGTTGTAGGCTAGAAGGCCTCATCCACACCTGCAAGGGTTTTTGTATAAACTGGGATTTTTCCACATTTGTTTAAAAAAAATCTCTCTACATGAAAACACATTAACTCAACTGAAGAGCTGAGAGCACGGCAAACAAGCAGGCGCTATATATATATCCATCATCCTTAACCTTAGGCCTAAAACGCCTGGAAAAAATGCCTGTAAAACCTATGGGCAATTTTAAAATAACCCCCTAAATAACCCCTATTATTTAGTGTCAATGCCTACTAAATAATAGATTTTTTAAGCCTCTATAACAGATAGAAATGAAATTCAAAAAGTATTTACTTCTTACTTACTTACTTCTGAGCTCCCTCCGCTATTGTCGTCTTCTGCCATGATTACATTTACATTTAGTCATTTAGCAGACACTTTTATCCAAACGACTTAGAGGATGAAAAAAAGCAAACAATCAAGGTATTGTGCAATAAGAGCTATTAGTGTATCAATAAGTGCTAGTGACAATTCTTTAAGGGTAGAATTATCGTGTGGTGTTAGGAGAGAAGATGCTCTCTGAAGAGCTGGGTCTTCAGGAGTTTTTTAAAGGTAGAGAGGGATGCCCCTGCTCTGGTTGGAACTGGTAGTGTGTTCCACCAGCGGGGAACAAGAAATGCAAAGAGTCTGGATTGCCTTGGACCAACGGGGGGCAGAGCTAGGCGCCGTTCATTGGAAGAGCGAGTGATTAAAAAGTTCTGGAAAAGTCCCATGTTGCATTGCGACACTCCCACATGTATTCTGATGCATTTCATTGGCCGAGAGACCGAAAGTAGGTGGAAAAAATACAAATACAAATACTACAAAACGATGTATCCACTTCCCCGGCTTTAATGGTAGAATAACGCAACAGTGCCCCTGGTTTTAATGGTAGAAATGCGGTAATGCTTTCACGGCTTAAAAGGGTTAAGCCATGGTGACGAATTCAGGAAAGAAGAAGAAGAAAGAAGTCAGCCAGTCAGACCTGTTGGCTACCTGACTGTAGTATGGACTGGTATCAAGCTTAAATCATGAGAATCTTCAAAAATGTGCATCTAAATTCATTGATGGAAGCACAGATTTTCCCGAGTTTTTGTCTCGTAACATCAGTGTGTTAACTGCTGATGTAGCTTCTGTGATCCTTCAGATATGACGTGTCATTTTGGGATGAAGTGGCCAAAACACTGCTGATTCTCAGCTTGCTAATGGGACTTTTTTACATGTTTACACATAAATGCAATTACTGTACCACTATATGGAGGGACAGAGGCAGCAGCGACTTTAGGTTCCTACACAACAACCAAGCGTTTTCATTGTCCAGACTCGGATTTTACAGGTGGAGAGCAAATAATCTCTTTTAGCAGCTCGACTTCTCTCACCATGCACAGGCAGGAGAAGTCACTCCTAAACAGGTGTAAAAGTCCAGGGGTATTCAGTAAACATTCAGACGCATCAGGATGCAGTTTTGGCAAAAATTATGTCATGGGACACTCTGGTAACATGTTTTAACATCTTTAATGGAGCATAACATGTTGCTGCAAGCAGCTTATCAAGTCCTGATGTTCTAACACACTCAACACTACAGCTGCACACACATGCAGGTGACGTCAGTTAAGCCTGAGAGGGTTTTTATTTTATCTCAGGCCGGAAGCTTTTTTTCTCTTTAATGTGTTGACTGTGACCTTTTGTTTTTCATGATTAACACACATTACACAGAGGGCAGCCGAGCTTTTGTGGTTTTGGTCTTTTCAACATTTCATACATATTATAATAATGGTTTTCTAATCTACTTAACATTGTTAATAACATCCGTCCGTCCATGACAAAGCATGGAAAGAAAAAAGTGATGTGCTTTATATTCCAGCCGGCGATCAACTAGAGACAACGTGATAACACACCTGAATATGAAGGGATTTTTTTTTTTTGGAATCCATAAACCACCAGGCAGCCCAGCTCTGATCCATACCATGTGACCATTTGACTTTCTCAGTAGCTTTTCATTGATCGTGTTCAGTCAGCTAAAGGTCAGGAGTTCACCAGGCTTGGGCTGTCTCTCCAGCACTTCCAGCTCTCCGTACCCACTGCAGAAAAACCAGAAGGTCTCCTGTCAGCATAACAGTTTCTTTGAAAATGGAGTAGGAAGGAGAGCGGAGAATGTGACCCTGATTCACACCTCCACACAGCCTGCACCTCCCCTGAATCTCAATGGTACACAGACACGTCGGCTCGCTCTCAAAGCTTTTAAATGCTTTCTTCATATTCACAGGAGTCTTTTCATTAGCTCTCTGAATTTTTGTTCTGGCCCTCTTAAGCTTCTGAAAAGGACGAGAATCAAGGAAAGCATTCAGGAGTTAAAGGCAGAGAAGTGATTCAGGTCTGCATCTGTGTTGGCCTTTGGAGAGCAGAGAGAATGATTAAATTCAGCAGAGGAAATAAATTCTCATATCCAGTGCATTTACTCGCACAGAATGCACAAGCTAGACACAGGAAAAACACATTACGGGGGCACCCGAATCTCACTTTTAATAAAGAGAAATATATTTAGTGTCAACATACATATTGTGCTGGTCTTCATTCTGCAACAGGGATGCTTTGTATAGAAAGTCCTGACCCCTTTTAAAGGAGAAACTAGCCATATTTGGTGTTTTTCTTTTAGCAAAGAAGTCCATAAATTCAAAATCTTTTCTACTAGGAAGTATTGTGTATCTCACAGCCTGATGCACCTTCTTCCTCTGTGCTAAAGAGCTCCTTTGTGTCCAAAAACTATTAAAAACTCATCAGTGAGCCACTCTGTTGCACAGGTCACATCCTTCATTACTATAAACACATGCAGTGTAGTTTATTTAATCTCAATCCCACATACACTGATCAGTTGCCACAAATACTCATTAGCAGACCGAATGTAGATTAATCTGCTTCTGAAAATAGTCCCTATATCCTCTTTTATGTTTGATTCAACCAACAGTGACTACCTTTGTAACTTACTTTTTTTAGTAAATTGCTGAAACCTTTTCAACTTTTTGGAGGAAATTATTCTTATATATATATATATATATATATATATATATATACAGTACAGGCCAAAAGTTTGGACACACCCATCTCATTCAATGCGTTTTTCTTTATTTTCATGACTATTTACATTGTAGATTCTCACTGAAGGCATCAAAACTATGAATGAACACATATGGAATTATGTACTTAACAAAAAAAGTGTGAAATAACTGAAAACATGTCTTGTATTTTAGATTCCTCAAAGTAGCCACCCTTTGTTAACTAGAATATAAGACATGTTTTCAGTTATTTCACACTTTTTTTTAGACATAATTCCACATGTGTTCATTAATAGTTTTGATGAATTTACAATGTAAATAGTCATGAAAATAAAGGAAAAACATTGAATGCGAAGGTGTGTCCAAACTTTTGGCCTGTACTGTATATATATATACTGAGTAGTTTGACATTCTGGGAAATACACCTATTGCATGTCTTGCCAAAACTGATATTATGTCTGTAAGTATTGAGTTTGAGTCAAGATATGGTTCCCCTAGCAGGTGGGAAAAACCATCCTGGCACTCTCCAGAGGTCAAACATATACCTCTTTGCTGTCAGAAATAAAGGTTTGTCTCTGGGGCAGTAGCCTCTAAGGAACAGCTGTTGTACCTTTGACATTGGCTTGGAAACTTATAATGTATGCACCTTTTTGGCTCTCAGAAAAGTACACAGTCATTTCAGGTTGAATAATTAGTCCTTGGGGGTAGATTAATGTACATTGTACCTTGGGGGACATAAACAGACTCCTACTGTAGCCCTGCTTCTGATAAGTGTTGAACCTAAAAATATGTACTGTTTTCAGGTACATATATGTTCCCAAACCAATGTCAAGGAATCAGCAGCTGTACCTCAGCTATTGCACCCCTGAAGGTACAAATTCAGCACATTATTTCTGAGAGTGTAAAGTTCACTAATTAAAATTTTGTATCTTGCTTGTTTATCCATTGTTGAACAAAAATGTAAAATAAGTAGTGGAACATTAACAGTGTCTCACACACACTAACATGTAGTTAACACTAACTGGCTACCACAACAATTTGTTGTTTTATTTTAGGGCCTTAATAGCTTCCAAGTCTTTTCTATCTTTGCTCCCCCAAGGGGACCTGAGTACAGAATTTCGTTCCACTTCATGTACAAACATGTTCCGGTAATGACAATAAACTTGAGGAAGAAGAAGAGGAAGTGTGACTTCATTCTCTGGTCAGGATGCTAATTTAATAAATTTTAATGTTGTGTGAAGCGTCTTTAACTGTGAAAAATAAAAGCAGACTGAGGAGAAAAATGTACCTGATCCTTATCTTGTGATGAGGACTGATCAGGGCTGTGACTACTGGTATGTTCTGTATCCAGTTATAGCAACTAGAAGTCAGGAGACTAAAGCAGAAATGGAACAAACACGAACCGCAGCGAGCGATCGCAGCAGATCAGCTGGTTGTGGCTCCTGAAGCGCGGAGGCTTCACAGCGGCAGCAGGCGGAGAGGCGGGACATCATATTATCAAATGAGGTGTTCTCTACTCTTGTGCATGTAAAACCATATTGCACAGGTTCGTCATGGAAGATGAACTTCTGTACAACATCTTCAAGCTGGTAGAGTGAAAAAAAACAACCCTGTTCCAACATCCACAGGTCCCATCTCTGCTGAAGGAACCAGACCTGAAAATGATGTTAATTCTCTCAGTCTGATGGCTGTTGGTGTGTTACAGTCTCTTCCAGGTGTCTCTGCTTGGTTTCACTCTGTCACGTCCTGCAGGTTGTCATCGATTTACCGGAAAATAAGGGGTAAGGATTTCGAACCAATCAGCAGCCAGACAGAAATCCCTCTGCTGCGGATCAGTGCGACATGTTCTGCTTGACCAGTGAAATGTTTTCTCAGAGATATTACACACACTCTGAACCTCCCATCAGTCACAGTAGGATGAAGCGTTCAGCCTCAGAGACGGCGGCTGCTGTGAGGTGTGAGCTGGTGAGTGACACGCCGCCCTCGGTTGGACAGAAAGCTGGACCAAGGTGTGACGTCCTGGGAGGCCTGGACACTCCAAAAACACACAACTGCACATGTGCATAGTGGGTATAAATAGGTGTGTTGGGTGTGTGATACAGCACCAAACTGCAGCTGTGTGTGACTGAAGCTCTCACCATGGAGACTGTTAGGAGCACAATTAGCAGTGATGGTGGTGTGATGTGGAACAGATGTGACTGTGACTGTGCTGAGAGGAGGGAAAGTGGGGAATAAACGCTCCGGAGTCAGACAAAGAAAGCATACAACTTCATATATAAGCCAGCAGAGACTTTTATAACATTTAAACCCTTGATTTTTAACCCTCTGTAGCCCACAAAGACACATTTTTTGTGTCCATTTTTAATATTTAAGGGTAGGGGCGTACCGGTGGCTCACACTGGTAGAGCACGTACCATTAAGGCTGAGTCCTTCCTGCGGCGGACCCGGGTTCGAATCCGGCCTGAGGTGCCTTTGCTGCATGTCCTCCACTCTGTCTCCCCCTTTCTATCTATCACTTTCAATAAAGCAAAAACGCCCCAAAAAAAAAAAAAAAAAAATTTAAGGGGAGATAGCAGGTCGACAGTAGATATCACATAGAAGTGGTGTCCATCATCTAAAAGCTGGAAGCCTGAATATTAATTTGAGATGCAGCTCAGCACTGTGTGTTAAATCATTATAGTCAGAAAGAGCGTACAAGGACATAGGACTTCATGGAAGAAATATATAAAGTCTGTTTACATGCTCAATAATGTGTCATAAGTTGTTGCACCAAATTTTGTGTTGATTCCAGTCATTTGGTGCTGAATTTTGACATTTTTTTCCATATGGAGAATGGATTAAAAATGTTCAAAACCCTCCAGAATATTACATCAATCCACCAAAGAAAAATCGATGCTGTGATTTGCTTTAAAAAACTTTGGTAACACTTTACAATAACCATAATTTATAAATGGTAAACAGATTTTAAGCCTTCAGATTCAGTTTATTAATGTTTAATCACCATTTAGAAACCGTATATAGGCCATTTAGAACGGTAAATACATCATTTATTAATGTTTAACTAACTAAATCATTTATAAATGGCAAATAGATGGTATATTAATGTAAGTTTATAGTTACTTTACCATTAACAAACAATTAAATTATAATGAATAGTTTATTAATAGTTTTAGTCGCACTAATTATAACATTTTTAACACCATATTAAGTATGTAAATTATTTTTAAAATGATTCATACACCTTTAAGAAATTGGTTTAAAACATTTAACAATTAAATATGTATAGCACTTTGTAAAATCTATAAACATCACTTTGTTGGTTTTTGTAAAGTGTTACCAAAACTTTTCATATTTTGTAGAATTCTTGTATTTTGTATGGCAGCACTTGTGTTGTGTTGCTTGTTGTTATTGTCAATATAGTGTGGAAAGCCATCCATCTTCTGAATGCTCTTGGTCTCTAGTTTGTGGTTGTAAAGTTTGGTTAATATCAGAAAAAGTTCCCTTGGGCCGAGAAAAGCATTTCTGTACATGAAAGTCTGCGGGTCGATTGTCCAACACATGAACACTGCGTAGCTGAAGTTTAGAGTTATTAGGGCTGGGAACATTGTGATGGAAGTATATAAGTTGTTGCAGCAATTTGAGGGTTGATACCATTTGTGACACACATTTGTTGCAAAATTTTGCCATTTTTGACCACTCAATAAGTGATTAAAAACAGAAAACTCCTTCCAGAATGCCACATTCTGACAGCAAGACCTCAAGGAACAGCAGAGAAAAAGCTATGTATTAGTTTCAAAAACTTTTAATAGATTGCTGTAGTTTGTGTGATTGTATGGCGAGCACTTGTGTTGTGTTGCACTCTAAGACATGATTCAAGAAGCCTGTAAATGTGACGGTAATATAAAGGTTGCATACTAAATGAAAAGGCTGAATATCATCATGATGAGTATTTGAGTTGACTACATCAAAATTCATTAGTAGAGCTCCAACAGGAATCTTTGTGTAAAATATCCATAAATAAATTAAGTTTACTTCTTCAAATTAAATTAATATTTGACTCACAGATTACACGGTTTAAATATTTTCCATATGGTTAACATAATATTTCAGTTACATTTACTCAATTTATGTGGTAATTGAGCCAAGTCAATTCATTCAGATGTACTTTAAATATTACTTAAATTTACTCATTACTCATGTTTTGTTTAACCGATTTGAGAGCTTTCAAATCAACTCAATATTTTTAAGTGTAAAAATGTTGCCCTGATTGAATTAAGTAATATGCAGTATTGTTTTTTTGAGTGTGCCTGCTGTTATGTCAGTATAGTGTGGAAAGCCATCCATCCTCTGAATGCTCTAGGTCTCTAGTTTGTGGTTTTAAAGTTTCATGAGGCTGTGATTATCCTAGAGGTCACAGCAGCTCATTTTATACACTGAATCTCAAGTTTCACTGACTAACATTGTAGAACCTGATAATGTAATAAATTCCCGATAATGTAATAACCCCGATAATGTAATAAAAATCTGCACTTGAGTCCATTGAAAATGTAATAAAACCTGATAATGTAATAACTTCCCGATAATGTAATAAAGTGCATTTCCCATTAATGTAATACACTTTTTACCAATAATGTAATAAAGTATTACATTAATGGGAGGTTATTACATTATCAGGTTAGCCTTCATTTCGCAAGTCCTGATAATGTAATAATTCCACAATATTGTAATAATTTAACAGCAGACCACCCATTACTTGGGTTCAAGTGGTGATACTGTGTAGGCAACTCTAGCTCAAGAGCTCTAGCGCCACCAACAGGTCAAAGTTGAATGTTTATTAACTTTTGACCCGTTCATCCGTTTTTCACAAACGAGGTATCCATGACACACCAATGCATTCAACAGCTTATTGAAATCTAAAGGTGCTTGGTGTTATACTTTATTACATTATTGGTAAAAAGTGTATTACATTATTGGGAAATGCACTTTATTACATTATCGGGAAGTTATTACATTATTATCGGGCATTTATTACATTATCAGGTTCTACAAACCTCATCACACATGAAGAAAACTGGGCTCATTGAATCCACAAGAGTCTCGGCTTTCCAGTCAAACCCCATTTATGCAACTCACAGACTGTTAATGGACCCAGTATGCACAAATATTAATATGCAATAGGCGAGAATAATACATTTTTATGCATTAAAAAAATCTTAGAACTGGTGGCCAGTAATATAAATATATAGAGCTAATAAAGACAATCCACTCTTCCTGTGGTGTAATTTTGAGTATATTTGTAGAATTACAGACTTCTATATCCTTTTTTTAATAATGAAAGGGTGAAAAAAATGTTTTTCATGAAATCATTTCTCATAAACTGGATTATCCTGTAGATATCTGAAGAGCTCTTTCTCTCTGTGACATTTTGCAGCTGAGAGTCTTTCTGAGTGTTTGAGGCGGCGGCTGTGATTTAAATGCTGGTATTTGTTTTCCTTTAAAGAAGCAGCAGCAGAGTTACAGGGCAGTGAACTAGAAAATGACATTTTAAAGTCATCTGTAGCTTCTGCAGAGTGTTGTGCCCTTTCCTCAGCGGGGTAAATATTAACACCATCAACGCCTTCTTCTTCTTCTTCATCATCTTCTCTTCTGAGAAGTCGACAAACTGAAGGAAGCTGCAGTGAAACAGCCACTGTCTTTATACTGCTTTGATAAATGCAAGAATGTAGCATTATAACACAGATTTAGCTTCATAAAATTAGAATTAGTGTTAGCTGTTTGGCCTTTTCACACTTCTAAATCATTTTAAATTCAGGCACACTAACAGCATGTCAGCACATTGTTCCAACAGAAATTAATGTAAAATGCTGTGGAGAGATCTCACTTGGAACTAACAATCATATTTCTTTCTTCTAACACTTCACTTCATTATAGGATGGCTGCATCCCTGCCAGCCTTAACCCTCTGTAGTCTATCTATTTATTGAAAAGACACATGTTTTATTACAGTAATAACTTTCTTTATATGTGATATGTAGACAAGCTGAGAAAGCTAGTTGAAAGTGCAATCATAGGAGCTTTCACAGTGTGCCATTTATGTTTCCAGACCATTTTTAAAATGTGAATTTTCTTTCTACAATGAAAACTATTACTATTTTTAATTTACGTGCAAATAGACTGTTTTGTAGTTTTATTATTTATTTTTTTCTGCTGTTTTTGTGTGTATAAATGCTAAAAAAAAATAAAAAAAATGGTACAGTTCCATAGACACCTGTGTCTTTTGTTTGTGTTTTCTATTCCTGGCAGCTTTATACTTTGGTAATTAAAATAAAATGAAAAATCAGACTGATAGCCAAGTTTGTGTCGAGAAAAAGGAGCCATGCATGTGATAACAGAGACAGAAATGAATGCATAGGAAGCTGACAAATTTGAACCAAAATCTCCTGGACTTCAGAGGTTTAACTGGACTTTAAATAAGAATAAACAAGAACAATGTAATACAAATATAACAAAGAGCTGCCTCAATAAAGACCTTAAATCCTATCAACTCCTTTCTCAGAGATACTGAACGTGGCGATCTGTGTCACATTTTAAGGCATAAAACTGGTGGTATTTTTAACAAATGCAGTGAAACCAGTTGTTCTAATTTAATGTTTACCTACAGTATTAAATGCACTATTATTTGTATAACTCAGGTAATCTTGAGTGAGAAGACACAAATTGACATTTGACCTCTAGTGGCTGCAGCAATTATGACGGGAGCAAAGGAGGAAGTCATGTGATATAAAGAGCAACAAAGGATGCAGAGAAAACGTGTGGATGGACAAATGCGTCAAACAAATACAAGACTGTAAAAACAAAAAGTCATCAGTGTTGTTTTAAGTTTAGTTTTTAAGTTAACTTGTAAGTTTGGTACGTAAGTTTTCATTTTAAAACGAACAATGGTCTTTTTTTCTCAACCAAGTAGTTCTGTTTCACAACGTTAACCAAGTGTTTAAAACTGTGACTGTGATAGCTTCACAAATTTATTTATAATAATCATATTTTGTAAGATATCATACGAGCCATTGAATGAGGATACATTTTCGGGCTTTATAACTTAGACAAAAATATCAAATTGTGAATTTTTTAAACTAATATTGCCATTGTGATATGATTCACGATATTGCACAGAATAATCATTTTTGGATTGTTATTTTCATTTTAAAAATGATCACGGTTTCTGTACCAAACAGTGTGTTTGTCTGTCTCTCAGTACTTTCTGCTCATTTTTGAAGATGTAAATCTTTAAAACTAGCTCGAAATACCAAATTGTTTTATTTTTAAAAAACAGCTGCTCACTGCAGTTTTTAGCAAATGTTACACAAATATTTATTTTTACATTTTTTTAAATTCTATTTATTTTAAGCACAAGATTTACACACATTTTGTGCTGTAGTGAATGATCTATGGCACAGAGCAAGATACAGTCACAAAACTTGGTAAGTAGGATTCCTTGGTTGACAATAAGGAATAATAAAATAATATAGGATTTTCATACCTTGGTCCCCTTTCCTCTTTATATCTGTCTGTCACCTTCTGTGTTATTTCTGAAACATAATTGCGCTGCCATTTTGGAGAGGACTCTCCTAAAAGCGACCGTGATCTCAGGAGACCGTCCTGCTAAAACAAAAGGTCAAAGAGAACATAAAGTAGATGATAGTGGACAGGTGCTGCTGCTGTAACATGTGAAAGGTCTAATTTGACCGTCCCCGTGTACATTCACATCTCTCCGTGAGACAAACAGGAGCTGACTCCACCCGGCTGTCTCTGTAGGTCACAACACAAACTATTTCACACATTAAAAAAAACACACACACTTTCTTATTTGCGGCTTAAAAAACACAATTTAGAGTGTCGCTAAGTGACGACAGCGGACCAATTTCTGCAAGGACACGGTGGTCGTCTCAACCTCGGGATCGCCGTCTTTCTTCTGTCCGTCACATGTTGTTGATCTGCCGCCTCGCTCGCCGCTGATTTGCCCCATTAGTGGAGCATATGTGTGGATTGTGCTATCGTTCCCAGACAGTTGATTTGGAGCCAGGGCCGCGTCTCCACAGGGAGCGCCGCCTCCTCTTCGTCCTGCTCTTCCTCTTCCTCCGCCTCCTCTTTTTCCCCAAAAAAAGGAGTATATTTTCTGCAGCTCAATTCTCGACTTCTACTATTTTAAGATGTTCACTTTCCTTCTTTATTTTCTTATTTTACCTCTATTTGCCCCCTACTTGCATGTCTTGTTTTCTTCAATTCAATATTTCATTACATTTAGTTTTTTTGCTGTCTTCTTTCCCCTTTTCTCCTATTTCTTATTTAAGAGCTTCCCAACCTTTTTTTTCTTATTTTATCTCTATTTGCCTCCTACTTGCATGTCTTGTTTTCTTCAATTCAATATTTCTTCAATTTATTTTTTTTGTAGTTGTTTTCCTGTCTTCTTTCCCCTTTTCTCCTAATTCCTATCTAAGAGCTTCCCAACCTTTTTTTCTTATTTTATCTCTATTTGCCTCCTACTTGCATGTCTTGTTTTTTCTTCAATTCAATATTTCATTAAATTTAGTTTTTTTTTGTAGTTTTTCTCCTGTCTTCTTTCCCCTTTTCTCCTATTTCTTATATAAGAGCTTCCCGACCTTTTTGGGCTCTAAATCTAAGTTTTAGGTCTTAACATTTTTGTGACCCAGGCTTTTTTAAGATAAATTCTTTGCTGTGTAGACAGGGATTTTAATGAAGAGCAATGAATGAGCAGGTAGAACTGTGCTCCTATCTTGACCCGAGTGTTTATTTAAAAACTCCTCATGTCTCATGAGACGGACCAGCACTGTGATTTTGTGCAAATAGGAGCGTTAAATAATCTTCACACAATTAGTGCATGCGACAGGAAGCAGACATTTCCAGTAAATCTCAGGAACAGTCCTTGTAGCGTTCACTAGAGATCTTCTATCGATCCAGATGGAATCACAGCAGGCACGGAGCCAAACAGGCCTGGGGTGGAAAGTTTCCTTCCTGCATTTTGCACCGTTGTTTGTATTTTGTCCACAGAAAAATGGACAGACATATAAACACCTGGCAAAGTAACGGGCCAAACCTTTTGCAAACCTTCCAACTTATCGATTTACCGTCTTTGGAAGGTTCAAGAGTCACACAGAACAATAAGGGAGCTATAATTTAATTTTCATGGATTTGTGTGAATTTAATATTCACAGACAGAGAAATATAATCCGTTTATTTTTCTGGCATTCCATTCAATTCTTTCCCCTCCCTTTCTTTTCATGGTTTTTACTTTGTTCCTTTCATGTGCAGGTTTTCTCTCTTTTTCTTCCTTTCATTATTTTCTCCTTTCCAATATTCTTCCTTATTCATTTTGTCTTTCGTCTCTACTTCCTCCTTTCCATCATTCTTTAGATTTTCTATTCTTGTCATCCATACTTTTCTCCACTCCTTTTTTATTCTTTTGTTTATTTCTCTTTCTTCTTTCTTCAGATTATTTGTAACAAAAACTTTATTCTTTCACTCCTTCCTTCTGACTCATTTTCCATCATTTCCTTCTTTATTTTCCTGCTTTTTGCATTCTTATCTTCCCCTTCCCCCCATTTCTCCCCATTTAAATTCTTCATAAATCACAGATATTACTTTTTTACCTGATAATTAAGCTAAATTACGCCTCCACAGCGAGTACTTGTACTTTGAATACTTGTTGTTGAGTGTTCCTGAAGTGAAACTGTGAGGATTCACGACTTTTACCTGAGTATTATAATAATTTCACTCCCTCCGTCTCTCTCGTCGGTCGAGACTCTGCAATGATTTTTCAAAAGGTGGACAGTTTCTTCTCTTCACAGCGAGACTGTGTGAATGCCTAACTCCAGCATGTGTGTGTATGTGCAATTAGGGAGTGAGAAAGTGAGCGAGTACAGCGTGTCAGAAGACTCTTGACAAAGTTGCCGTTGGCAGCGCAGCTCCTCATCATCTCCACATCGGGATAAAATGAACCCATGAGGCCGGTGCCCCCGAGTCCCTCAGTAGACTTAATTTAACAGAGTTAAAATCAATTTCTCTGTGCTCTCCTGGGTCAAATTAACCATCTCCTCGTATGAAGAAGCACCAACTACTTGACAGCTCGTCCAGATCCCGGCTGTGTCCGTCTGTCTGTCGGCTGGCAAAGCGGTTTTCATTTCTCGTCCAATCTGCGAGTCTATCTTGGAGCGCGAGCCGTCCGCATGGCGAGCTTCGATCTGCCAAGAAAGTGACTGGATGGTGGCGGCGCTCGTGCCGCTCTCCATATCTCAGTATGTTTTCGTTTGCAGTAATTGCTCTTATTTGTTGTGACACACAGCAGAGATGACACGAGATGAAATCGGGCGTTTCACTTTGGAAAAAACACTGATGTAAGATTTGAGTGCTTCTTTCGTCTGGAGTTAAATGGTGAGGTCACAGCTTCTCCTGCCACAGCCGAGCTGCTTTCGGAGCATTAATGTGTCAGTTTATGTAAAAATATTTTGAACAGCTTGGTAAACAGCAGTGAGATTGGTGCTTCTTAACTCAACTGATAAATGTGATGAAACCTTTCAGAGTCTCAACTCTACATTTAAAGCATTGCTCCTCTTATAGCAGAAGGAGGAGGAGCTGGAAACATGTGTGACAGTCACATGGTGTAACGTTCAGGATCCACATGCTTTTGGACATTCAGTGGCCAAGTGGGCAACCTGCCACTGAGGCTGAAGTAAAATAAAACATTTGTGAGAAGCAGTTGTGGAGCAGCAACAAGATCATTACAGCTCCACTCGAAGACAAAAAGAGATTGATGCTTTATTTTTAGTTTGTGAGTTTTATCGAAGAAGAAGTAGCTGCTGCTACTGTTAAGGGGCGGTTAAACAGCACGGAAACCACGCTTCCAATGTTATTAGACGATTGAATGGCTGTTATCAGCAATTATCAGCCCCTAACTAGGGGTGAGTAGGGTCATGCTCCACCTGCTGGTAGGCCAGTAGGTTGTTATCATCCCATTGAATTACCATTGATAAATTAACATGTTTTTTATGGGCCCTCTCTACTTGCTGTAGTAATTATGAACAACGCTAAGGGGGAAGTGATGTTATGGGGTGTGAAAGAGAAGAGGGGAGCAAGGAAACAGAGTACAAAAAAACACTCTAAGGTTGGGCAGGATGGGTCAAACAACCCCAAGACTTTCACCCAGGAGTTAACGTCTGCACCACATTTTTATATGCACTTCACAACTATGTAACTTCTGGTACTCGCATTACTGTCATGACTCTTTAACTTGCAGCATTTGCATGCATTTATTTTACTTTTTACACGATCCATTTTTAACGCCTAACCAGGACATTTTTTGTCCTAACCTTAGAGAAGTAGTTTTGTAGCATAATCGTTTGCAAACTGCAGCCTTTTAACTAAACATAATCCCTTTGTTTTCAGCGAGCAGCCATTGACTGGGCTGATAATAACCTTCTCTACCTGCCAGCAGGTGGAGCAGGCCCCCACTCGCCCATTCTTATGGGGATAATAACTACTGATAACATTCTGATTTGCAGTCAAACACTGAACTTAACATTAATGAGTAAAAGTTCAGTTTATGCTAATTGGTTAAATGTATTCCTGGTGCTCTGTTCAAAGTAAAATTAGCTTTCATGAAATGTTTTCAAGGTATTTGGAAGTGATGGCGGTGACTGTTTCCCATTTTAAAGTATCTTAAGTGGCTGGTTTGGCAAATGAGTGCTGGCTTAATTTCCTCTTTGCACTGCTGCATTTCAATAGGAAACATCCAAAAGTCTTTGCACCATCAAGCTTAAAGGAATTGCTCCTGAGAATCGCTAACAACATTTTTCAACTAATGATAAAGTAAAATATGAATCTCCAGAATAATCAGCAACTCCTGTCAGATTAATGTAGGGGAACGACTCTGAAATGTAATGGAAGAGAAAAAAGGAAAAGTGCTTGAAAATTAAAAGTATCTGAACCTGTAAACTGGAGTTTAACACAGAAGTAAAGTGTTCTCGGCACTCCCAGCAGCCTCTGAGCTCTGTGTGTCGGCCGCACGCAGCGATGCGAGATAACTTGCCGTGTCACAGGATGCCTTTTAATAATGGCCCAGATGATAAATTGCTTTAATCAGAGGAGCGGGCTTTTCCTGTAACTTATGATACAGGAAGCTTGTGAAGAGAATTGTTACGCCAAGCCTCATTGAGCATCTTAATGTGAATCTTTACGTGTCCACAATTAGATTAAAGCTGTGACATGGCGGCCGGCCCGGCTGCCGGCGGATCAGGCTCTCTGTCGGCCTCCTCTTCTTCTTCTGCAGAGCGATGGATGGAGGCAGCGGAGAGCAAAATGGAGGAGAAGAGTGCGAGCATGTGGGAGGGGGCAGGAGTCAGTGAACAGATCAATGGAAGTCATTATATGGTGCTTACCGTTTGGCCAGGTCGAGGCGTGATGGATGTGTTGTGGCAGGTAATGGTCCTCCACAGCCTCCGCCTGAGCAAACGGAGATGATGAACTCAGATGTGTTCCCTTGTCAACAACTCGTCCCAACTTCATCTGGTTCAGCGGCCGCCAGCGGAGCCTGAAGGCCGCCGCGCTCTGTGTAGAGAGAGAACACACGGCACACAAATGTAACTGAAATGACTCCAAGCGTCGGGGTCACACAGCTTTGAGCCTAGAGATGAAATCTGAAATGCTTCCCTTGGGGATGAGCTGGAGAATTCCAGGTGATTCTGGTGGCTGTGTTGTGAATTTTACTTGTTTTTTAGTGTGGTTTGTCTATTTGTCTGCAGGATTAATAAAAAGCCAGATTTTGGTGGAAGGATGCAGCATGGGTCATGGAAGAATTCATTACATTTTGGTGCAAATATGACAGGACAGATACACACATTTATTTTCACTTTTGTTAACATTGTGAGATAATAAATTTGTGCTGCGTTTGAATAATCTGTAGAATTACTGTCCAAATCATATTTAAAGGCTCAACTGATCTGTTTCTTCCGCTCTCTGTTGCCACATACATACTTCAAACAGCTATCAATGTGATGTCTTAAAGCACCAAGCAATACAATACAACAGTGTTAAAGCTCATGAACACACTGAAGTTGAAAGAATAACTTCCAAACTCTAGAAATGGGAACATTAAAGAAGCACCTCAACGCTCCATCGGCCATGGTGGTAGTCTGCACTTGTCTTGACTATTTAATTATTTCCAGTTCCATCATCAGTTTCCTTGTTAAACAGAGTGTTGTCTTCAGGATTATTTTATCCAACAGTTGATTATTTAAACCGTTTACCACTGGACACTTTGAAGAGCTTACACCTAGTAATCGCCCCATCTCGTGTCCACAAAATCCACGTACTATGAAATTAGAACACACTGTATACTCAATTTTATGTCATACTTTCAGTATTAACAGTATATCAGTATGAGATTCCCACGACTCCTTTGAGCAGCAGAGGAATGTCGGCCTCCACACGTTCCTCCCTCACTCGTTAGAGAGGAGGAGGATGAGATTAATCAGTTTGACTTCAGCCACAGTCTTTGGAAATGTTTGAGCCGGCTGAAATCCAAACACACACCTACTATAATACTGCTCTAATGACGAGCCACAAGCTAACAATTAACTGACATAAATGAATAATCAACACAGGGTTAGATTAGAACTAACTATAACTTACTATAGCTTACTATAACTTTTCTGAACCCCTGATGTTCCCTTTAGAACATGGGTCGCAAACTCACGGCCCAATTGTGTCCTTTTTAAGTAATTTTGTGCCCTTTTTAAGTAATTTTGTGTCTTTTTTTAGAAATTTTGTGTATTTAAAAAAAATATATTTTGTGTCTTTCTTTGGTGATTTTGTTTCTTTTTTAAGTAATTTAGTTTTTTCTGTCATTTTGTGTCTTTTTTGGTCATTTTGTTTCTTTTTTGGGTCATTTTGTGTCTTTCTAAAATAATTTTGTGTCTTTTTGGTAATTCTGTGTATTTTTTGGTGATTTTGTGTCTTTTTGAACTAATTTAGTGTTTTTTCAGTCATTTTTTTTGGGGGGGTGATTTTGTGTCTTTTTTGGTGATTTTGTGTCTTTTTCTAAGTAATTTAGGGTTTTTTTCCTGTCATTTTGTGTCTTTTTTTAGTAATTTTGTGTCTTTTTTTGGCCATTTTGATACTGCCTCCAGCGGCCCCCAGGCAATTCGAGTTTCAGACCCCTGCTATTGAACCTTCACAACAAACTTTACATGTTTAACTCCACTGCTGGACATCTAAATTGTCAAGAGGTGTTTTTTTGACGACAGAATGGTTAATCATAAATACAATAGCTTTTTGTAAATAAGGAAAAATAACAAAAGTTGGCATGAATTAATGGGTGTTGTATTGTGGTTGATGTGAGAACATTTTGTTGAGTGACAGCCTCTGAAGCAGACTGGGATAAATAATGGCATAAATCAATTTAGTTTAACTAATTTTGTGACAAATGACACGTTATTGTGTTGGTTTTAGGCAGAATGTGTAACCACATGCTGTGTCGTATAACACATGTTTACACATATTTACATAAAACTCAATTTCTCTATCATGATCATCAAAAAAGTGGCCTTTTCAAATCTTTTTCCAACCTAACCGAAGCTCAGAATATCATATCATTTATTTACAAAAAAAAGATATATTTACTGTTTGTGTAAAATATGTAGACACACAGGAAAAATGATATCTATTTGTGTTCATCCCTAATCGTGAGCTTTCTAAAAATACAGGTTATTGCATGCTTAGAAAAGAGAGCTACTGTCTGTTAGAGATCTACATGAATACCCCAAATATTCAGTTATTCAGTAAAGCAGAAATAATGTGAAGGAGACATTTTTCTTCTATGCAGGTTGAAAAAAGCCATGACTGACATGTCTGTGCATCAGCCATTATATATCCTCAATATATGAAAAGTAGGCTACAGTAAAAGGATGTAAAAGTACATTTCATGATTCATTTTATGCCAAATCAATTAAGTGCTTTGAAGGCACAACAGTTAGAAAATACATTTGTCTGATTTATCGTTACTTCCAGTATAAACTACACACTACTTACTATCTTCTATCCGAACATCCTAATTTTCTGTCTCTTTGTACATCTGAAGTGTATAAATGGATTGAAAACTGACAAAATAACAGCTTCTGGTTCAACAGGTCGACAAGCTCTTAGAAGTGGCCACAACATAGATTTTTTTAATGTGATAATCACAGTGAATTGGCATTTCATTTCAGTTGAACAGAGTACATTTTATATGATATTATACTCTTCAAATGGCTGAAAACATCTCATATGTGGAGACATTCAGGAAATCATGAATAAGACTATAATTTCCACTAAAGAAGAAGAAGAAGAAAAAAAGAAAATTCACAAATGGTGTACAAAACCATTTCTGCCAACTTGAAGGTTACAAAACAGCTCAGAAATGAGATGAAGAGAGCGGAGTGGATGCAGGTCAAACATGAATCATTCTGCGTCGAGCTGCTCTGTTCATCCATCAGCTTCTGCTCAGGAAGAAAATCATTTAATAGAGCTTTTGTTTGGCTGGGGCCAGGATCCTCCACTGTGTGTGTGTGTGTGTGTGTGTGTGTGTGTGTGTGAGACAGTGAATCACATCATACATGATCCTGAGCTCATGTGCTGCAGCTTTGTCCTGACAGCGGAGAAAAAAATACACTTTTGGTGTCAGAAGCTTCTGGAAGAGAGAGAGAGAGAAAACACCGTCAGCCCACTTTCATCCTGTAAGACGAGCGTTTATTGTCTCCAGATAAAAGCCGCAGAGCGTTATGAAACAGCTCGGCTCGGTCCACGGCGTCGCTCCCGCCATGCCGCCTCCCTGCAGACTGAAGGAGTGACACACAGCGGGGATGGAGAGGCCATTTTGTGTTTTTGGAAAGGCACTTTAGCGGCAGCCGCTCTGAGTGCTTTTATCATTATACGCCACTACAGTCTGGCCATTTGTTCTGACCTTGGGAAATGGTTTTAAAGGTCTCGCTGTGTGTGTGTGTGTGTGTGTGTTTGGGTGTGCGCGTGCATGTATGTGTGTTCAAGAAATTGCCTGGATTGAGATGTTCCATGAAAATATGTAGTGAACAGCCCCTGTCGGCCAGGCGGGGGTGGATAAGGGGAAAGCTATTTGGGGGGACGGGGGCACAATCCAATTTGTTTGTTCACACTCCAGCAGAGCCAGATCAGAACAATTGATACATTAGGACTGGTTTTAGAGAGCAAATATGGCAGCCGGAGAGAGCGAGGAGAGGAGAGGAGGACTATATATTGCAGAGAAGTGCTCCAAGAGTAAATTTACCTCACGGGCCATTGCACAGGGCGCAATATGAAACTATGATAAAAAAGAAATTGCTTTATTCTCTGAGTTATCAATATAATTCTGTCTCTGTGGCTCGCCGTCTCATTTTGGCGGCAGGAATCTTTTGTTACCATGAATTTTCTGTTGCAAAAAAAACCTGCACTTGTGAAGGTTCATTCAACATTCAGAGATAAATGCGCTCCAGGAGAGCGATGCCTCTCTCAATTTGAAAAGCCCCGGCGTGCTGTAACATCCAAATCCTTCAGACTCGAACATGTCATCTATGCCGGCTTCCACAAAGGAAATAAATTAGGAAAATACAATGTCCTTAAATGACAATGTGGTGTTGGAGGGAGAGAGAGCGAGAGAGAGAGGGGGAAAAAAGAGAAAAAAAGAAAAAAATCAGAGCCAATCTTATCTGTGGGGACGACACGGTCCGGTTTGGCGTGGCTCCTCTCACTCGGAGAAAAAGGGACAGCTGTTATTTCCTATTCAGCTGCAGGATCCGGGGCCTGATAATGTCTAATAACGCGCCATAAATTAAATCTGCCGCATCAGTGCGCTCACGACGGCGTCCGCTCAGATAAATAGTGAGGTTCGATGTCTCAAAACGAGATTTTTTGGCAAACCATTATGGAAGGCTGTAGTAATCATTTTTCTTTTTCATTTATTTATCTAATAGGATTATTCATGAGGCGGTGATGAGAGAGGAGGGGGGTCGGAAACACTCAGGGAGACGCCGCTCTTTGTTCGGCTGCTGCTGCTTCTCAGTTCCTGCACAAATAAAAACATTCAAACGGTGGATTTTTCTGTGACGTCATGCACAGAAGTTTAAAAGCCTCAGTGAAAACACATTTAGAGAGCATTCAGCTTCTTCACAGTAATGCATTACCCATAAGATGTATTTAATATATTTAGATACATGTATAGAGCTCACCTCTGCAGAGTTCTGCCACCTAACATTTCTGTCAAACTCAATACATTCACTTTTTTTTACTCAGTACAGTAGTACTTTCTTATAAATGTAGGAATTCACAGTGGAGTTATTGTAAGTGTCAGATAAAATAGGCCAATTTCCAGCTCGTACACTCTGTGAGACGAGGCAGAGATGTGCAGCTGCTTTTCCGGGTTTAATATGTGACGGAGTTTAGTTGGAAATCCACCAGATAAGAACCTTTTACAGTCGTCATTCCCCATACTGTCTCATATTCCGATAGAAGTCACAGGAGATTTAACTTTTAACACTTGTGTATACTCTGTGTGTCTCCGATAACACGTTTTTTTCCTGCAACAGGTGCAATGGCGCTTAAAGCACGGGCTTCAAGGCTGCAAGTCGATATTTATCAATCGTGGCTAAATAAGGCAGCCTATAATTGATAAGAATGGTTATATTAATATGCAAGTCTCTGAGTAGTCTCAGCCCAGTATTAAACCTTACCATTCATACACAAACAGTCCGCTGCCTCAGTCAGTCATTAGTGCAAAACAATGTCATTTAAACAGCGAAATCATGACCAACAAGTTCTCCAAACCATACAACCACCTGTCTTCAAATACGGCCTGTGGGAGTGTTTCCAAAATTAGCCATTTTACAGGTTAAAGGAGATCAAAATCCACATTCGATTTAGAAACGTTGTTTACAGTTCACAGTTACGTTAGCAATAAAACTACTTCCCCAAGGTTAGGGCAACAAATACATTGCTAGGATTTCCAAAAAATAGTTTCAAAAGTTTGAAAAATGCAGGAAACTGCCAGAAGAGACATACATATATCTGTAGTACTGAAGGAACTGAAGTAGCTACTGAAAGTAAATAAGTTAGGCTGGTGACATGAGAACATGAGGCAGTGAAGTTAAGTGAACAAACAAAATTGTTCACTTAACTTCGGCCCCCTCCCTCCCCAAGTGGACCTTTTTAGTGCTTTATACGCCTTTTCCTCGTGTCACTCGTTGCTTTCACACTCTGAAGTCAATTCCACCTTGGCATCCTTTATAATAAAGCCATTAGAGGGCGAGGCTAACTGCAAACCAACATATCGGTTGTAAAAAATAAATCATTGGCTCCTTTTGCATGATGAGCATTCTGGACAGCACTATACGTGCAAGATTTACATTTACAATTAGTCATTTAGCAGACACTGTTATCCAAAGGGACTTACAGAAAAAGGGAAACAATCAAGGTAGGATAAGAGCCATTAGTGCAACAATAAGTGACAATTCTTTAAGGAGAATTGTGGTGTGGTGCTAGAAGAGAAGGTCCTCTCTGAAGAGCTGGAGCTAGAGGTAGTGTATGCCTGAATCAGGGTGTTCAAGTAGGTAGGTGCAGTACCGTAGACAACTTTGTAGGCCAGCATTAGAGATTTGAATTTGATGCGTCAGCAACAGGTAGCCAGTGGAGCTCGATGAGCAGCGGTGGCTAAGATATTAGTCCGCAGTTAAGTGAACCTTCTATTCTACTCTCTTTCATATCTTGATAAAGGCAAACGTACACTTAGAAGCAATAAAAATGAAACAACAACAGCATTAACATCTTCGTAAACACTGGAAGACAATTCAGAAAAACTGTTTTTTTTCAGTGGGCTAAGAAGCGTTTCGTCAGCTGCTTTCATCATGTTTACAAAGCTGCTTACACTATGGTTATTTATTCGGTGATGTACAGGCTCAAGGGGCATCATAGAGCGTGATTTATAAACCTTTTCTTTTGACTTGCTATTTTTTTCTGTAATTATTTCATCAGAATTAACATGTGACTATGGCAGACCATAAACTGATCAAGATTCCTAGACTGTTTACTGTCGCCATTCATTCATTTTCAAACATACAATACAACATTTTGAGAATGTTTAATGGGTGAATAGTAGAATAGTAATATAGATAATAGATAATAGAATAGTAGTCTTTCTATTGACTTACTTTTAATAGTTCGCACATGTGATTTGTGTCTACTGCTTTAAAGAACTGGCACCTTCTTGCACCAGAGATATACATTTAATTTCCTTTCTTTACTTGTTTTTTTCCCTCTGGAGTCGTATAAATCTGATAGTAGAGTCATCTCCTCTGCACACACACTCTGCTGCGTCCGACCTGTCAGACAACCAAAGTCAAACCAGTGAGAGCCCTTTTCTTTTCTCTCTTTTTTCTTTTTTTTGTCTCTAAGTAACACTCAAAATAAAAAGCCACTTAATCCATCTTCCCCTGCATAAGGCCTCTTTTCCAGGCAGCAGAGATGGTAAAGTACATAAGTCTGCTGCGACGAGTCAGCCATATACAGAAAAACCATCTGTCTTCATCATTCTCCGGGCACAATTGATCTGCAGCACTCTGGAAAGTATTTATTATGAAAAGTCTCATTTTTTAAGCGGCCCGTTTAAAGTAGCAGCGGCCATAAATCACCCCTGAATCGGAGCAAATCAGAGCGCTCTCCCGCTGGAATCCATTATTCCTATTATATCAGCTCTAAGTGGACATAACAGCTTAATCTAGTATTGATCTGAGCGTGTGCGTTGGTCATCCCATCCAATCCCGCCGTGATATCTGAGATGCTGCGTGACGAGCCCCGCGTCTGCTCTCACTTTAAATAATCACAGAGGAGAGTCTGCGCGCTAGCTCGGCTAACTCCTTTCCTCATTAGAAAGCAATAAATAATGTGTGTGTATGTGTGTGTGTTTCTGTGTGTGTGTAAGGTCTAATCCTGGCTAATACTCTGTTTAATACCAGAGAACTTCAGCGAGCTGGCAGCCCTGGTAATTAAGTGAGCAGCAGTCTGTTCTGATGGCTCTCATACACACGGGCATAAATTATTGAAGTGCCGTTAAAATAAATAATGAAGTCTATTGCAGCATTTTGGATGTGGGCGGGAGGTTAAATTATGCATGAGCTCAATATTTGTAAGTGTAATAGGAAGTAAGTGTGGTGGTTTTTAAACCGCGAGGAAATAAATCCCCCACCCAACGCTATTAGCCAGATTTAATTTAAGAGGGGAAAAACTCCAGAGTCAAAGTCGACAGCAGATATCAGAGTAAATATTCAGGAATCGATGCTGCACTGGTCTCCAAGGCTGGCTTTACTGCTGCAGACTATTGATGATATTTGACAGTGTGATCTCCATCTGCTACAGCATGGCTGACATGATACCTGGACCTGCAGGGGGGAGCGGGGCCTGCCCTCAGGGCCCCAAACCTGAAGCCTGCACAGGAATCACCAGCACACAGTTTTAGCTAAGTAACTGCTACTTGATAAATTACAGTTTAAGTGTGACATGGCACACGGACTGTCTAAGAAATGAAAAGTAGTCCCTGCACTCAGGGATTTGACTTCCACAGTCTCTGCTGTAACCATAGACTGTATAAATAATGGACGTAGTCACCGTGGCGTCACCCATTGGTTTGTGGCCCGTTGGAAGCATCGAGTTCAGCGTTACATTCGTCGCCATCTTGCATCGCCATCTTGTTTCCGATACGGGGAGCAGACCAAAAATGTACTTTACTTACCTCAGAAAACTGAACAGTGACTCCTTGGAGTGTCTGTTAGTCCAACCAAACGCTGAACAAGACATTTCAAATAAATCAAGTGAAAATACAGTGTGAAAGTTTGAGACCAAATCGGTAAACAAACTTTTTTTTAAATATCTATATAAGGTTATATATAACTTTATTGACACGTTGCCGTGGATACGCATTGTTCTGCTTCTCTCCTGATGACGGCTCGCCTTGTTAGTGACCTGTCAATCAAAGGTAGCCACGCCCCAAATCATACGGTTCTTGATCTTCTATTTTCTTTTTCTAATATTTCTAAATATGGCCATTATTATAACTATTGACATCAAATTGTCTTGAAGGATATTTTTTACTTGTTATTGAGACCGTAGTGTTAAATAAAGAAATTCTGAGGTAATAAATCAAGTGAGAAGTTTTCTCATTTTGCACTGAAATGAATGGACAGATATTTTTTGCAGCCAAACTTAGCACCCCCTGCTGGTATTTTCGGTAGAATGCAGCATAAGGCACTTCCTGGTTTGCCTCCCCGCTCAGACCCGGAGGTTGCCGTCTGGCTGTGACCAGTAGCTTTAGATACTGCTGGGATTGCTGACTTTAACCTCTTAAAACCCCCCGGCCTGGGGAGGTTTGGGGGTAAGGGATGGGATTAGGATTGGACCATAAATCATTTAAAGCCAAAGTTTATAGCAGAAGAACTGTGAGGCTGAGGTTTTATCTGAAAGGTAACATCTTCTAGTATCTGCAGTTATGCTTTATTAGCATGTGGCTTAAAAACAACCAAAACTACATCAGCTAATAAAAACCGTCTTTGTTCTAACCCTTCCCTTATGCTTATTATTTCTGCCAAGGGGGTTATGATTTTGGACTCCTTCCAGGCTTGGTGCTAAACAGATTCTGGACTTATAACTCTAATCAACCCAGTCGCCAGAATAAATGTTGGTATTGTGCATTTCTACAAACCCGCAGATAACATTCAATCCCTGCGTCTTTAAACCACAAATATGTTGAATGTTTATGAATTTCTGCAACCATTTCTCATTGTGACACATGGCTGCCGCTGATTTAAACACACTGGAGACACGCGACAACCGCAACACATTGTAAACATGTGATGATCGCTGTATATGGCTGTATATATACAGTATGTTTATGTTGAACCATACGTTTGTGTACACAGCTGGCCTCGTTCATTCAAAAACTCCAATCAGCTGCCATATCGGTTAATCATTAATTTTTCCTCTTTGAATCCATCCACTCCACCAGGATGACACCATAACACGAAACAGCAGCTTCCCAATATTCATTCTATCTTTGAATTCACTCAACTCTCAAAACCCTGAAAAAAACCAGTATGTTAGTATTACAAAACATCAGTGTCAACATAGGCTGCAATTATACTTGCTATTAAACCATGTGTTCACATACACAACCAGCTGTGTTGTGAACAGAATTGTTTACAAATACTTGCTTGTGTACATGATGTTTTCAGACCGTATAGAACCAACAGATTTGCAGGATGTAAATAACAAACATGGCAACACGCCCGGAGGTTACTATACAATTTAAAGATTCTAGAAAGAAGCTTCTAAACCATGGGGCTCAATCTCATGGCCTGCGGGCCAATTGAGGCCCTCGTGATGATATTTTGTGGCCATCACCTGAATATGAAAGTTTAATGTCCCGCTCGGCCCACAAGTTTTATATGAATGGCACTTTACCATTTTGTGTGTGGAAGGTCCCTTTAATTACTTTTTGGTAATTTTGTGTCTTTTTAAAATAATTTTGTGTCTTTTTTTGTAATTCTGTGTCTTTGTCGGTAATTTCGTGTCTTTTTTAAATTTTTTTAGTAATTTTGTGTCTTTTTTTGGGTGTTTTAGTGTCTTTTTTAAAAATAATTTAGTGTTTTTTTCCGTCATTTTGTGTTCTTTTTTTAGTAATTTTGTGTCTTTTTCTGGTCATTTTGATACTTCCTCCAGCAGCCTCCAGGTAATTTGAGTTTGAGACCCCTGCTCTAAACGGTCTCTGCTTTATTGTTAGAGCTGAGATCGTGGCTGAAAAAGTCACAATGGCGCCATCGAAGATGATTAAATAAAGCACGTTGTGGAAATGGTCAGTACTACTCAGACACTTTCCCTACCGTTCATGTGTTTATTGCATCTTGTGGATGTATAGCATTAATATCTGGTGACGTGCACAACCAACGCTGCAAACAGACGCAGAAGATGCATGGCAGCCATAATGCACAAGCAAAACATGTAGTTAGCAGCAAGTCTATCTCCAAGATGTGAAAAAAACTTTTTAAAACACTTTACAGCCACTTGGTTAGGGTTAGGTAAAAACAACAAGCATACAAAACACTAATTCCATAACTTTCAACGACTGAAGGCAAACACTGGCAAACAGTCACAGGCAAAAAGAAAGATTTAAGCGAAAAATGCACGTTTGGAAAAGACTGAGTTTGTAAATGGATGTTTTGATATATTTTTGCTGTCATTAAACAGTCCCCTCTTTACCACAGAGTGAGTGACATACAAAAGGTTATTTTAAGATCAAAATATTCTCTTAACGTTCGAATCTCAGTTACATTTTCAGTAAAAATGGAACTTGATTTTTAGAGAGAACTGCCCACAACAATACACAATGCAGGAGAATGTATGACACACACACACACACACACACACACACACACACACATACAGGTTAGTTCCTGTCAGTAATGGCCTCCTGCCTCCCTCCTCCGTCTCATCTATAAATAGGCTGAAGCCGAGCGTGAAATGAAAAGCAAGAGAACAGCATGAAATGAGACTAAAGTTGGGAAAATGGACATATTTATCCTTTTGTTTTTGAAGAATGCTGCGGAAATAATGGCACAATTTTTACATAAAGCCATGCAATCTTCACAAACACTGCTGATATTATGCTTATTTTTATGTCCTGCTCTTGTTTTATTTGTGTAATAATGGATCATTGTCAGAGGCTGTAGTGACGGAGGTCTGCTGTTGTTTCAGTCTGATATGCAGATGAGAACATTGTGTCGGGAAAACAACAGGAATTATCTGTTAAAACAAACAAAATGCTGAAATATTTTACTCCCTGGCCCACAGTGAGTGTCACGCACATTAACATTTTATTTATCCTATTTTGTAATTACTACTCAACTGATTATTTGCAATACAAACATGAAATAAAGCATTTTAAACAACTTATATTGCTGTATTTTTTGTCCTAAAGTGCATCTTGTGTGTAATGTTTACATTCATAATAACTTTATTTTAACTTTGATCATATTTTTGTCGTATTTGTCCATCATTTCTATCAGTAATTACTGTTGAGATTGGAGTACTAGAAGCTCTAGAAAAACATAATGATTAGAATATTATTTGCACGCTCCAACACTTTCATATTGTGGTTATAATGAACATTACAGTGTTGGATTTAAGTCTGTCAGTGGTGTTTAAAACTGTGGTTGAGTAAAAAATAGACAATGGAAAATGAAAATAAGGTTATAAATGTCTATTTAAAATGAAATGTTGTACTGCTACCTTGTTTTAAATGATGCAGAATGATTAATGACATACACATTTATAGGATGTTAATCAAAACATTGTATTTACACGTTTCTTGCTGTTCTGATTCATTATATATGCAATTATTGGTAATTTGTGTTAATAATGAAACAGTCAATTAATATGCAGTTTGAGTGAAAGAAAATTACTCTGTGGCAATTACAACTTCATCATCCATAATAGCAGTATTTACATTTTTAATTATTATAGGAAAGGTACTGAATCGGAATAGTTTGAAGCATCGTATATCAGCTTTTAATTAAAATTAGAAATAGTCTCCAACACGGTCATGGTAAGGTATTAACAGACGGGTGGTCAGCGTTGCTTTATGTTCATTTTGGCAGTCTGGTTTATTGTCAACACAACTGGACCCGTAAAAGCGAAACAGCTAATGCTAGACCCACTATTTCAAAAGTTCAATACGAAACTGAAACAATAATGCATGTGGGTCAATGACGTGATCTAACGCAGTGTCAGTTGGTGTAACCAGTAATTCTTTTTCATAAAAATCTGATTATATACAGGAAAATAAATCAAATCAAAGTAAAGTTTATTTATAGAGCACATTTAAAAACAACCTCAGTTGACCAAAGTGCTGTACAGTTATTAAAATAGAATAAATCATACACAAATAGGTATAAATAAAAACAATGAAAACAATAAAATACTAAAAACAGTAAAACAATAAAATAAAGACAAAATACAATAAAGACAAATAAAAGGGTAAAAAAAATAAATGAATAAATAAATAAATAAATAAATTAATGTGAACTTAAATGAGAAAAAATACAATCCATGTTTACATTGCAACATTACAGTATATAACATGTTTTACATAATTTGTCAAAACTTGGTTGTTTTAAGAATAAGTTCTGCTCAATATTGATGAAATGTGTAAATGTAAAAATACTCAGAAATATGTTTTTTAAGGTTAAGGTTAAGTAATTATATGTATAAGTCCGGTTAAATACACTGTAGGTGGATAAAGTATTTTATTTATTTTTTTTAAACTTTATTTTTTTTATTGTTTTATTTTTCATTCACATACAAAAATAAAGAAGGTACATGTTCATTTATACTTGAAATCAACACGAAAGAGCAGAATGATAGCAGAAAAAAAGCAATAAAAAACAACAAAAATAAAAACAAAAAAACAAAACAAACAAAAATAATAAAGTATTTTATATTTATCATTCTTTTGTGGTTACACCATTTGACATCTTGCCAATCCTTATTTGTCGCTGACCCATGTGCAGGAGCTGAGAAATAACGGTGATGATATAACATGAAACAAAAGTTACTTTTAGTACGGTAATGTCAGCAAGCAATCTACTTTAAATTATGTATAATTTTACCATCCCCCCTGTGGATAAAGTGGTAATGGTTCCATTAGCACCAGACTCCCTTGACAAGCTTTTAGTTACGCCGCCCCTTTATTATGGAACAATCTACAAAAAGAATTGAAATTGTCTGAGTTGATCACAATTGGTGAATTTAAATAGATTCTAAAGGATAAAGAAATAATTTCCCTTGGTCAGTGTGACTGCTCCGTATGAGTCTCTACTGAGGCTCTTTCACTGATGTTGTGATAGCTGTATTTGTATTTAATTGTATTTAATTGTTTATGTTAACTGTGTTTTAAATGTTGCAACTTTTCACTTTTTATGCTGCTTTCTTGGCCAGGTCTCTCTCATAAAATATTTTTATTAATCTCAAGGAGACTTTTACCTGGTTAAATAAAGGATATATATACAAAACCTCTAATTTTACTGCATTATTGTCTCACAGACTGCCTCACTCAGTCCTGGTTCTGGATTTCCCATGCCTATCTTCTCTCAAGTGGGCCACGCAACACAGTGTGGACCTGCAGCAGCGTGTTGGTGTTGGCTCCTGGGATGCAGCCTGTGAGCTTCAGATCCTGCAGCAGCTGACAGACTCTACGGCATTGCTACAACTTCTCTCCATTGGCCAATCACAAAGAGTGGACTTCCTAACAAAGTTGATGTACAGGTTGTCCTCGACTGTGTCCTCAAGACCACCACCTTATCTTTGGCCGTGGACTAGCAGGGACCGAGAGGTGTAGCTGCTGCTGCTGCTGCTGCTGCTGGGCACAGAAATCTCTTCCTAGTTGGACTAGAGGTGGACTGCAGCAGCACAGCCAGATCTACAGTCATGGAAAAAAATATTAGACCACCCTTGTTTTCTTCACCTTATTGTTCATTTTAATGCCTGGTACAACTAAAGGTACATTTGTTTGGACAAATATAATGATAACAACAAAAATAGCTCATTAGAGTTTGATTTAAGAGCTGATATCTAGACATGTTCCATGGTTTTCTTGATAATAACCAAAATAATTATCAAGAACACCATGGAAAATGTCTTAAATCAAACTCTAAAGAGCTATTTTTGTTGTTATCATTATATTGGTCCAAACAAATGTACCAGGCATTAAAATGAACAAGAAATTCAAGAAAAAGTGTGGTCTTATAATATTTGCTGGTGAACCTGCATGATTTCATTCGATTTCACTGGAATCAGACCCATGAAGAAATTGCCAATATTCCCTCTGATGTCTTGTTTGCTTATGTAGCTCATATAGTGGCATCAGTAATAAATTGAGATTGTTTCATAACCAGTTCAAAACTCCCTGTAGTAACTTAAAATTGCCAATGCTGTAAAGCCAAAACTATGTCAGCTTGTTGAAAACTGGGAAAAACGTTAAGACTTTAAAGGCTCTCTGGATGATACATCTAATATATCCAGCAAAAACACCAAACACTATCTATTTCCAGCCTCACCAGAGTAACAATCTGGCACTATTTTCTGTCTCATAACACTGTAAACTGCACGTCTTTGGACATAATAATAATCAGTTTGAAAAATCACTTGGCACTCTGAGAACATTTAAGAGATCATTTGTCACTTCTGACATGTCGCGGACTAAAGAACACGTCAGAAAATAACAGCAGTTATTGATAGTAAATTAAAACTGCCATTGAAGTGCAGCCATGATTGTACACGCAGAACAGTTTGATTCGCTCTCATCGGTCATTGAGTATAAAATCCTTTGGCTCCATTCAGCTAAGGCCTCCAAATGCAACATAGGAAAGTTCATTCGCACAAGGTTACCACACAATTGATCTCAGACAACATGTATTGTGTGTGTGATGGAGCGCTCAATAGCAGCAGCCTCGCACAATACACAGGTTTATTCTGCACACCACCCAACTGCAGCATCTCACACACACACGCAGGGGTCCTTGGAGGTGTGTGTGTTTGCATGTCAGCTTGTGTGTGCGTGTTTGGACACAATTAAAACGTCCTCTTTGCGGAGAGTGCCAATGCATCACCCTGATGACAGTGGACAGGCTGTTTGCTTTGCCGCCGCCGATATCGAGCTTAATGATGTTGTCCTTCATTGCGGTTGCCGCGGCTGACCTGCCCATCACTGATGCGTGGCAGCTGGGTTTCAATTGGGAAGAGATGTGTGTGTGTGTATGTGTGTGTACATGTGTGTGTGCGCTGGGGCAGATTGAACCTGGTCGGATGCCGAGGTGTGAAGATGCCAGCAGGGATTTTTGTAACCCAGCAGCAAGAAACAGATCACGGTGTGTTTGACAAGCAGAGCAGCGGGAAGTGATGATGCAGGACGTCACGGTCAATAAACACACACTTCAGATACTGTAAAGGTGTGGTCGGCGCAACTCTTCAACACAGAGAAAAGCCTTCAGGAGGTGCAGCTGATGAAACAGTCTCTTTCATGTGATAAACTTGCTCCCAATAAAAAGATAAGAGGATAAGATGCAACTGCTGGATCGTCCTCTGATGCAGCTTCGTCCACAGCTACGAACCTAAATCCTCCAGCAGACCTTCATCAAGGCAATTTCTTTTAATGACCACAATCAATCGAATCTTTTTTAAATAATTTTGTGTCTTTTTTAAATAATTTTGTGTCTTTTTTAAATAATTTTGTGTCCTTTTAAATAATTTTGTGTCTTTTTTGGACATTTTGTGTCTTTTTTTGTTATTTTGTGTCTTTTTTTGGTCATTTTGTGTAATTTTTAAGTAATTTAGTTTTTTTCTGTCATTTTTTGTCTTTTTTTGTCATTTAGTGTCCTTTTTTTGTCATTTTGTGTCTTCTTTTAAGTAATTTAGGTTTTTTCTGTCATTTTGTGTCTTTTTTTAAAGTAATTTTGTCTTTTTTTGGTCATTTTGATACTGCCTCCAGCGGCCCCCAGGTAATTTGAGTTTGAGACCCCTGCTCTATGTCATGCTGCTGAAGCAGGAGGACAGTCACCAAACTGTCTCATTAATTAGTTACCTTTCAGTCATGTACTACAGCTCTGGGCTCAGGCTGATAGTAAAGCACTAGAATTCAGATGTATGCCACGAAATATTGACCAATGATGAAGCAATGACATGATAAAAGCCACATAGGTTTCCTGTAGAGGTGGGGTAAAATATCGATACAGCATAGTATCGCCATATTTTGCCTGGCAATATTATATCGATTCATGGCCGCCAAGTATCGATTTTTAGCCGGCGGCTGTATCGGGCTCTCTTTAGGAATATACTGGAGATACTCATATGCATTATATGAAACTAAAAGATCGAAGGAATCTATAGGCACCATGTGCGTCAGGAAATTGTGTTGGGAAGTTGTTGAAAAAACGCTGCAAAATAAGGCTTTTTAAAAAAAAAATTCATTCAAAACAGATAAATATATTGTATCGCAGTACTCACCGTATCGCAAAATGCTTAAAATCGCAATAATATTGTATCGTGACTCAAGTAATGGGATAAAATCGTATTGTGGGGCCTTATCTGATTCCCACCTCTAGTTTCCTGTCAGGTGGGTGGAGGACTGGTGGATAGATTAAACCTTCGATCTATAAACAAAAGTGTTTGTGTACTGTTGTTGGAAGTTATGTCTGTAATAGGAATGGGCATCTATAAAAATCGAATAGTTCATCATATCTGGGAAAAAAAAAGTTGTATTACTGGTGCCTTCCGCACGGGGCCAGCGTAGCATTTGATGATACACAGTGTGGCGGCTAGATGCCAAGCTGTAGAAGAAGAAACAAACAGAGGAGAGGGTTTTCCACGGCTGGACAAGTTAGCAGCATGGCTAATTATGCACAGCGTCTCTGCTGATCATAAACATAATGATTGTGAAATAACAGCATCGCTAACTGCGCACAGAGTGTCCGGTCCTTGTTGTAAACAAACAGAAATTGCTAAGTGAACACCTCCTGCAGCAGCAGCACATACACACTGTACGGCTACAGAGCTAACTGTAGCTAACAAGCCGGCCATCCAAATACTGAACAAAATGACAGACTTTGTTGGTGCCTAAATCAAACAAAAGTGAAAGTGAAATGTGACGAAACAGTGAGCGCAATGAATGGGCAGGGAAACCTATTGTAATAATTTCACGAGGGAGAAAATCCATAGTAGATGGTAATATAGGCCCCTATTTGCTGATAAACATCATTCAGAAGTCTGACTGCAGTCAAATCATCCAAAGAAAAGTTGTGAAAGTAGCCACGGGTGTCTTTAATTGACAGAAACGTGCTGAGAAGTGATGCTGGGAACGAGCTCCTGGATCGTTCCTCTGAGTTACTAACAGGAAGTCGAGTTGAGAGCTAAAACCTCTCACAAAGAGTCCAGAGTTTGATTCTGCTGTGTTCACCTCTCCGGCTGGAGAAAAATGAGTTACAGCAGATTGTTGATAAATGTGAGTGTGTGTAAATGTCTCTTAATGTATAGTCAGCATTACAGGCTTTGAATTATTCTTTCTTTCATTACACTAATAGCTCAGCAGAATGCAGCAGAGTGGTTGCAGTGAGAGAGCGAGCAGGAGAGGAAAGGAAATGATTATTTTCAGCAGGGTTTCAGATACAGGTGGGAAAAGGGCAAACTCTCAGCTGGTGACGTTCATCAACCGCTGTTGTAAAGGTCACGGCGTGTCTCTCGACGTGGACCCACACCCGAAGGCGTGTTTACCCCCGCTGGGTGCCCCCCACCTCTCAAACCCCCCTCACACCCCTCTGCTTTTACGAGCCCCCACGGGAGAGAGGCTGCTGCTGCGGCAACGGCTGCAAAACCGTGTAAACACGCGGCGTTCGTTTAATATCCTCATTCAGAGGCTCGATCGCTGATGAGACCGTTTTGGTAAAAAAGCAACATTTAAAAAGCTCAAATGAAGAGCTGTTGACCTATTTCACCATCTGCTGCTGTCATTTTGTTGTGTTTTTTGTCAGCACTGATTCAGCTTAAGTTTAAAATCAGTCAAATTCGAGTTGAACGACTGTGACTTTGCCTCCGTGGGACGTCTGATAACGTATGGACCCTCCTGCGCTGCCTGACGTCATTAATACTTGTCAGCGCCGGCTGCGGTTTCTGTGCGCTTACATCATGTTCTCCCTGCTCAGCAGAAAGTCCACGAAACACATTTATTTACATGATGAATCACTGGGATCATGTCACCGGGAGGTAAGTGGGGCAGCAGTCCGGAGTTGTGATGCGTCACTTGCTCTCGGGCAGCTTCGGCCTGACCTTTGAATTTTCCACAACGGCAGTGAAAACCCGAACATGTTCCTAGCTGAGGACGGAGCAGGGATGTCAGCAAATGTGAGAGATGGACAGGAAACTTCACAAAAGCAGTGTGCGGCACAAATAAGACGAAAAGAAACCATGTAACCCTCAAAGCACCAGAAGATGCTAATGACAAAGAAACGGCGTCTCAGTGCTCCCTTTCCCTTCCTCTGCAAATGAGCCTCATTGCAGATACAATCAAATATAAAAAGTTACTGTGAAATTATTAGCATTTACAATGGGTTTGTGTTAGAATTACTCAAATACAATAGACAAAAAATAACACATGGAACAAACTGCATGTTTTTTGTCCCTTAAATGCATGGATTAGATGCATAATTACATATCTTGAGTTCAGAGGTCAATGGACCCCTCAAAAAATAGTCATTTTATGTTTTCTCTTGCCAATTTGGAGAATTATTTAGCCCTCTTCTCAACAAGATAATATGACATGATTGGCGTCAATGGATTCCTTAGTTCTTCTAGTTTCATATGATCCTGTGGCTTTAAAGCTGAGTCTGCAGCAGCCTCTGGAAGACAGCATGTCGGCTGAGGACACCAGAGTCAGAGTGAAGCTAAAAAGGTTGAACATTTATACACTCTTCATTTCTGAACAGATTGTTCTTTGAACTCTAAACTGCTCTTACTGTTTTTTAATCCAAATATTGATTCTGTTTCTTCTGTTTGAGGTTTATGTTCAGTTAACCTTGTTTTAAAGTTGCTCAGGGACTTTTCTAATTACTTGACCGGCAGAATGAGGTGAAGCTGAGGTCAGATCTGAGTGTTGATGTGTGAGATCTAACAGCAAAGCATGTTTTCATCGTTCAGCACTTAGCCAAGACCTTTTTTGTTTGCAGTAAAATGTTTAATTAAAAGTTTTTCTCCACTTTTGGCATAGCTAACCTCATTGTGGACACATCGCTCTTTGTTGTCAGTGCGTGGGTTACACTGTTTGTGACTGTGTAGCCAACACACAAGGCTGAAAAGCTGCTGGAGAGCACACAATCAAACATTCCTGAGTCATTTTGATCTGTATAAAAGCCTTTTGTACACAGCCCTTTTCTCCAAAAAAGCTAATTAAAAAGCCAAACTTCATGTCTGCTCCTCGGCACTGTGCACAACATTGATTTTCAATTGAATTTAAGAGGAATTATGGCTTCAAGATGCTAAAGCCAGAGCGGGAGCTTAGAAAGTTCTTTGTAACTAGTTAATTTGGAAGTGGCAGGTTTCCTTGTGGTGCATTTCCAACTCTTTCAGTTCCCACAGCACTTAGAGGTTTTGTTTTGAGGATGAAGACCTGGTCTCCCTCAGTCAGCAGGTGTTTCAGGGGCCGCCGGGGCCCGACTGCAGCTCTCTCTGTATTTTTAACATGTAGGCCGCTGCACCCATTCAGTCTGATGACAAGTGAGTCTGCCCCACTGTGATTTAGCACACAGGGCTTTCTGCAGGGAGGGGAGGGGGGGCGCAGCCTACTTCATCAACGTTAATTTCAAAGCCTTGAACTGCTCGCTCAGCGGATTCAGGCGGTGGCGGTGGCGGCAGAGTCGTGTTCCTCCAGCATTCCTCCTCAGCTGGCCTCCTTTTTTTTCCTGCTGCCTCAGCAGTCTGGCTGCCTGCGGACCGGAGCGCCCTATCTGCTCTCTGAAACGTCTCTATGAAGCTCATGAAGCACTCCAAGAGTCGGCAGGCCAGGAACTGATTTTCCACTTCCTGTGCACAGGATTGACAGGCGCCGCTGCCGGAAAGGGCTGACACGTTGGAGGCAGCGGACCACAGGATGTTTCAGCAGCACGTGTCAATACTTTGGTTAGTCGTTTTTTTGTTCGGGAGTCTGTTGTTGCCCAGTGGACCAGAACTGATGACTGAGTCCAGAAACATCCGCAGCAGTTTCTCCCCAGGAGGAGGGCTGGGCTAGGGTGGCCATTCGTCCGGCTTTTAAATGCCGTGTCCGGCTGCAGGCGCAGCCTTAAGCTGGACAGGGCATTTGTCTTTCTTTTGAGAAAATAACAAAAAAGGTCCGCCTTTTGACACGTTACCTTGTTAGTTTAATACTTATTGGCTAAAAATGTGTGCCAAAAAAGCTGTGTCAAAATAAGTAAATTCATTGGTTACAATTTTGTGTGGTGACCTTTCAACGCATGGCTAATTTGAATATTCAAATTAGCCATGCGTTGATTCAGCACAACAGGCGCTCAAGCCAGTTGCTACCACCAGGCTGTCAATCAAGCTCTCAACGACTGAAAGTCTGAAAATGCCAAAGCGAAAGACCTCCTTTAACCTGGAATGGGCAAGAGAACACGGGTTTGTTACAAAAAGTAAGAGGTATGATTTTCATTTTTTTTGTACATTATGTGGAAGCCATGTAGATGCAGCAAAGGCAAAGCAGCTATGGAGAGACATGCTAACACTGACAAGCATCAAGCTAATCTTGTTGTGATCCTTGCTCCAGGCAAGCTGCAGCTTTTATTTACAATGTTTTTTTATTTAAATGTGCACTTTATGAAGCTCTGATTTTTAAAAAAAGGTACTCCTGTTGTTATACAGTATTTATGTTCACTTAAATAAATGGCTTCAATAAAACTACTTGTGACATGTCATATTTGGCTTTGACTTTGACTAAACATTTGCTCTCACTTTGCGATAAAAATATCAGGATATATATCGTATATCGATATTCAGCCTAAATATATCGGGATATGACTTTTGGTTATATCGCCCAGCTCTACCCAGGAGGCGATTTGTTTGTAATGCTGGGGGTCATTGACAGCAGCAGCTACACACACACACACACACATATCATTTCATAGAATGACATCATCAGAGTTCAAGAGTAGAACTGATTCCTGTGATAATTCTCTGTGAGTTTATCACATACAAGTAGTCTTGTGATCCAGCAATCTTCATCCTCCTCCTCAGGGTTTAAGGACACTAACTGACTGATTGATAGAAACACATCATAAGCTGACTAAGTGGACCTGATCAACAGCACAGATCCATCAGTCAGATAGATATTACATAAGAAATCTGTCCATCTGTTTTAAAACGTCTTCATACTACAGCGCCACAAGTGACCTTAGAGCTAAAGTAGAAAGCTTTTATCTCTTTATATGATGAAAAGAGCAGCGTCCATCCTCATAAAACACAAGTTTACAGTAATGTATGTTTACTAGCCGTGACAGTGTTGAGTCTGTGCGTGTTTCTGGAGAAATCTACTGTAGCAGCAAATATCACAGAAACAGTTTGACACTCTAACAAGTGTTTACGTGTCACAAACTTTAAAGGAGTGTTGAGATCAAAATGAAGGCCAAGTGTGAAGATGGCTCATCCAAACAAGGGCGGCAGTAGTATTTTCAGAAATTTTGTAAATTTGTCTTTTGCATCACGGCTGAAAAAACCCAGAGTTGTTGTGGGAGGATAACGTGTGATATAGCTTATGTTAGTTATTGTTTGATGTAAAATATATAACCTGTGTTCACATTTGCAACTTAAAATTCTTCAATGGGCAAATAAACAGAATTTTCAGATTTCAATTTATTGTTTTCTTGTGTGTTTTTTGGGTTCAAAATGTTGAAATAATAATCAGGTCATATAGGTAAGGTTGTGCTGAAAAAATGTTACCAACATGGCATGGTAAACATTATTTAACCCTTGTGTTGTGTTAAGGGTCAAAAATGACCCCGATGTTCACCAACAAAAACAAATAAACACTAAATGATTATTTATGTTGAAATTTGATGACTTTTCCGAATAACTGTAATGCAAAAGTAGTTCAAGTAATTTTTTCGCTTCAGTTTTTCTGAACTGTGAAGAGAGAAAATCCAGATATTCACAAGTTTTTGATGAAAGACAGGTTGTTTATTCGGAAAAAAAAGATTTGGGGTTTTAAATAGAACATCCACTTTATTTTAGTAGTTAAGTTAGTGATGGCTGGTCAATTTTTACATACAAAAAACATTTTTTTTCATACACTGAAAAAAAACTATTTTTTTGGCCCTGTCATTATTATTTCAATCCTCTATATAAATTCTACAAAGAAATACGAATTCAGTGCTTTTACTTTAAAATAGTAGTTTTTCATGTAGTGCATTACTTAGTGATTGTTTGTTGTTATGTGTCCTCAGTTTTGTATGTAAATTGAATCATTCATTCCAAGTAATATTCACTAAACCAGTTAATTGGCTTAATTAGTTGATATTTCATAGTAAAATGTAATTGAGGGACATCAGTGAATCTGCAATTTACTTGTGTATTTTCATAATAAAAAAAGTGGTTCTATGAAATAAATATTACTTAGAAACAGCCTGAGTAAAGATTACAAACACTTTCTGTGTGGAAAAACTTGCCTAGCTTTTTTTAAGTAAATGTCACTCCAATTTTTTTCAGTGTAGAATATTGAGAATGCACAAGGGTTCAAGTGGTATACAGGCAGAATGAAAAGCAGTTCAAAGAGTTAAATGCCTGAACGTGGATGGTTAGTTTTGTGTTCTCGGCGGTGGAAGTTTTAGAATATCTGTAGTGTGAATGAAAGTCTGTGTTTGTCTCAGATCAGTAGCATGTGCTTGCTGTTGTGTTTGGAGGTCAGTGCTGCCTGGTTACTCTTGTTGTTATCCTGTGATTTGAGCGTCCTCTCCGCTTCCTGTGAGCATCCTGCCTGCAGACCAGAACTAACAGAGTCCATCAGCCTTCAGGAGCGCCATAATGATAATCATCCATAGCAGCAGCCACTTCACTCTGCACATTCGTCTTCCGCTCCAGTCACCAGCTTTGCTGCATTTCAATTTCCCTTTCAAGCGATTCCCACTTCACCTGCACACTTAGCTCACATGCATATGGAGAAACGGAGTAAGACTGGGAGGTGGAGAGAGGTAGAGGAGGACAGAGGGAGAGATTTCTTTTGAAGCAGGAGCTTGTCAGGAGAGCCATCGCTGGTTTCATTGCCGTCTCCATAACAGCGAGTCACTGGGGTCTGTTTTACACTTCAGGCAACATCAAGCAACTTGACGGAGGAGGCGAGTGGTGGGCACTTCACCGTCTCCCCCTCGCTCTGATTTATCTGTTTGTTCAGCAGGAAGCCAGACGGAGGCCTCCCGCCATCAGAGGGTTTTTATCACAGCAGAGTCGGTCCAAAGGCTCGGTGCTGCTTTTAACAAGTGAATCGCTCCTGTTTTTCTTCTTATTGTTGTGGAGGATGTTACACTCTATCTGCTGCTTCCTTCCTGGGAAATATATGTGCAAATGATGTGGCCCTGCCAGGTCAGAGTCACTTATTATACTGGGCTTTTGGCCTGATGGCGGCTGAGCCTAAGTGGCATGATTTCAATGAAAGCTGCTATACATATTCACAGTTGTCAGAGGATTTTTTTTTTTTTTGACTTCCTGACTTTCTCTCTAGTGCCGTCATTAATTTAACCTTCCACCAGAGCCCAGTATGACCTTATATGGCTTTTAAACCACATAATTCACTGATCATATTCATATTCCACAAAATGTTAACCTTTTTCACAGATTTTATTGTATTTTCTTAGGTTTTTATGTTTCCTTAAGTCTGTCTACTATTTATTTATACTTTCTATCTCTTTTGCTATTCTTGGTTGAAGTAACTGTAGCGAAACTATATTTCCCTCCGGAGCATCAATAAAATATTTCTGATTCTGATTTTGATGACACCATATGTGCACTTATTTGTTTGCCAAGAAATTTGACAGACTATATATCCAGGGATTTGGATCTAGTTTGCTGAGAAGAGGTAATGGATTTCTGCTCAAATGTTCCTATGACAATATAACATTTGAAGCAGTTAAATTGCACATATTGTACATGTAGCCCGGCTTCGCCAGACTGATTTGCAGAAGTTCAACAAGTTATCAACGAGTGCAGACAGTACAGGGCAGTTAAAGGCATTTCTGAAAACATCTTGATTCATATTTGATCAGCGCTGCCTTGTTTGCCAGTTTCAAAAGTTACCCTGGATGCCAATCACCCTGTCAAACCCACGCCATGTGAGATAAATGGTTGTGATTGGCCTGATGACGGTGGGTGGATTTCTTTCTTTCTTTTTTTTCTTTTTCTTTCTTTTGACATATCTGAATGGTTTTGAGGCTGCAATACAGAGAAAGTCACCTTGAATAATGCAAACTCTCATACATTAAAATAATAATAGTTTTCTCTTATAGGCTGAAATGCTGAAATCCTGTTTCACAATGATCAAAAATATGTCCATGTTAAATCAAAATTATTATTTTTTTACAAAATTGAATGGAAAATCTGCTCGAATTTCATTATAATATAACAACAATTTCCTCATATCTGAACCGTCAAAATGTTGCAGTGGCTGATGTTGCATTTCTTGTACATTACTACACATAATGTGAATTATTCATGTTGGCCACTTAGGGCCTGTTCCCGTTGAACTTTCTTGGGGTGAAGATAAAAATAAAGGTTTGTATGTTTCCTGCAGGAGACGGTCGGGCTGTTGGTCGCTGTTCTTTTAGCACTGAAGCAGTTGTGGTGCTGAAAGGACAGCTCCTAGTCAATAAGGATTTGGCAATTTGGTTAAAAATGTACTGAAACAACTTGAAAGTTGCAAAAAAGTAATCGTTTGACTTTGCCTTTACAGATAGGTGCTTCTCAGGTTCAACCTTGTGCTTTTATAGACCTGAAGTCAAATCAGAGAAGATATTTCAATGGCGAGGTTGCATACAACGTTTAACAAGTTTTTCTGCAGCATTTGAATGAATATTGCGGCCTTTAAATGGAACTCATGAATACAGCACAGGAAGTTTATGTTCTCTCTTCTCATGAACACACTAAACACAACCCTAGTTGAACACTGCACATATTTAAATGAAAGCAGTAAGTAACAAGTAACAAACACGGCAAAATGTTGTTAATTAAATTTACATTTTATATGTTAAACTGTATGTTTGAAAACCTTGAAGTTTTTAACCACAGCAAATCACTAAATCAAAGCTCACTTAGCAGAGGTGGACAGAGGTGGCAGTGGATGAATGCTCCCTCAACATTTATTCAGATTCTGCTAAAGTAGCTTCTAGTCTTCTGTAGTTTTTCAACACGTCTTCTGTCTTTTGATGTATTTACGTTGATGCTGTGAGGTTAAAATTGTCAGACAAATGACGGGAGTCTGGTTTATGAACATCTGCAGATGAGCCGTCAGCAAATCGAACCGTCACCGCAGCTGCAGAGATGTTTTTATCTCCACACCCTGATGATATTATCACCTCTGGATGTGAGAGGGCCAGCTCAACCGCTTTTAATTACTAACACAACCAGACGGCGAGCGTTGACAAGCCCCGCTGCCACCACCACCACCGCTGCTGCTGCTGCTGCTGCTGCTTCACTACAACTTGTCAATAGAATCCCAAAGGTACAACTCAGCACCATGTTTTGTTTTTTTTAACCACTGGAGAACATTCTCGGGGCCGGCAGATAACACGAAGGCTGCCTTCCTGCTGCTCGAAATCACACGTTACACTCCGAGGATTTACAGTTGATCAGCACCTCTACACCCTGTGAACACACACACACACACACACACACACACACACACACACACGCACACGCTGCCATCACCCCCGGAGACTCTTCTTGTCGTTTTCATCTTTTCGGGGATTGTGAAGGAGTCGAGAAGCTCAGGTGACTGCAGCTGTTTTTCCTCCCAGCCCGTCGCCTGCTAATTAGACGGAGAAGTTATTAATTAAATTAGGAGCTGATGTGCTGATTGGCTGTCGCAGGATTTAACTCTCAGCGGACATCGCACTTCATCTGGCACATCAATGAACTTGACAAAATGAAACTTCAATAGGTGGGTGATTGTGTGTGTGCGTGTGTGTGTGTTTCTGTGTGATGTTAGTAATTAGGAGGGCCGTTGTTGCCAAGTCATGTGACATCACCTGCAGCAGAGAGACGAGAACAGCCTGTGTGTGTTTTTGAAGAGCATGGAGGTGCATGTTGTCGAGCCTGACCTTTGAGTGTGTGGCTGCAGGCGGAGAGGTGGAGGGAACGTTATATCGCTTTTTTGACTCAAGTTGGTTGGCAGGGAAAGTGACTCTCACACACACAACACAGAGAAAAGTTTTAGTCACGCTAATCATGCATCTAGTAATGTTGGTCCTAGTGGTTCCGTCCAGACTTAAGATCTGGACGCACTGTAATTAATGATATTCATAGGTTCCACACAATGTATTCTCATAACTTTAGTGATCTCCTGACCTTTCGTGTAGAGCCACCAGCAGGTTGACATTTTTGAGGTTTACTGAAAAGTCTCAACAAACAACCAGAGGATGAATTGTAAAAACTCCTGACCTTTCATATAGCTGAATCATCAGGTCAGGATATCTGCACGTATACTCTATTTATGAGCAAATATCTGGAAATTGTAAGGTATTTGACATCAGTCTTGAGCTCTACTTTGTGCTAACATGCTAAACTAAGATGGTAAATATCAGACCAGAGACGGTTAAGAGGTGGGACTCACTTCCTGCCTCTGTGTCAGGTGGGTTCAGTTCCTGCCACGCCCCTTTAAGGGACGAGCTGCAGGTCTGTTGATTCCAACAGGAGTCTTTTGTCACAGAGTCCAAAACGTAATTATTGGACCCATTTTCCACAGGACACATGTCTTCTGAACATGCTGACACAGTAATGTCATTTTTTTTGACAGACAAATCAGAGTGAGCTGCCGAGACAGAGACAGGTCTTAAACTAAAAGTTAATTTTCCCCTAACATCCTAACTAACCAATGTTTGTAAATGTGACTGTTAGTGTTGTAAATATCTAATGTTAGCAAAAGAAAATACAAATGAATTTTTCTTGACTTTACAATATTTCCAAAAAAGTGGCAAGAGAGGCGACCACGCCCACTTTGGAGACAGGAAGTACATACGATTTCATTGGAAGCTGGTAATGCACCATCATCATTACATCCTTATCCTGGTTACAGCAGCTGCACATCAGCAGGTTGAATCAGTTGGAAGGTGCAGACCTCTCCAATCTGCTAAATATATGCAACATTAGTTGGACTTTTTATGATGACGTTGGGCAGTGATGATATATAACTGTTTCCTTTTTCACGGTTTGTACATTGTGCAGAATGAACAATATCCAATCCAATCCAATTCACTTTATTTATATTGCACAATTTTAGCAAACTCAAGGTTTCCAAAGTGCTGCACAAATAATAAATAGATAACACAATACAAAGAGATGTAGTAAAGAATAGAACTGTAAAATGCAACAAGATAAAATAAATTAAAAATAGGATAAAAATAAATAAAATAAAATGTAAATCAGCAATTTAGCAGCTTACACCATTTAAACTTTCACATATTTACATGAACATGGCTCAATAAACATCTTAGCCAGTTACTTCTCATAAGTGTCCTGCTCTTAAAAGTCCAAGTGGAAACAAGCACTAAGAACACGACTGATTCAAGTATTCTTAGGGAAATCAACTCGCCGCTGTGTTCTCTTCTCTTGCAGACTATGCTGCCTGGCTGGTCGAGGTTTTCAAATGTAAACATTAAAGTAAAAACAGAGGTAAAGGTGGATAGGGATGGGTACCTTTCACATTTGAACCGATACGGTACCGATTCCCAGGTACTGGGTATCGGTACCGGTACTCAACGGTACCAATTTTCGGTACTTTTGAGTTTGTTTATGTGGTAATAAATGTTAATTTCTTTGATAATAAAATCTATTTTTTTCAATTCAACATATTTATTTCTCAAAATAATAATAACTTTAAAAAATATATCAAAAGAATATAAAATCCAGGATGAGCAGTGCTTTATTGTTGAGTGAACGTGCATTTTGTAACATGAAGGTTGCAGTGTTATGAAAGAATGCAGAGGAGCGCTCTCAGGTGGCAAGTGCACGGAGGAGAAAAAAAAAAAGTTGCAAGTGCACGTGTGATTTGTTGTGATGACGTCGTAGCTGTGCGGCGCAGCACCGGTCAGACAGTATTGTGGGCATAGCATGGTTGGAATAAACAAAGTTGAGTCGGGCTGCTCTGTGCACATATCGAGGATGACGCAGGAGTCCGAGGGATTTAATTTCAGCGAGGCAGTTTGGAGTAAAGTGGCAGGTAATATTCCTGAGTTGAAGAGCGGAGTATTAGCGGAGGACCAGAGATGCAGCAGCTAGCTGCTAGCTGTTAATGACTGGTCTACAGAAGAATGGAGAGAGCAAACGGAGTAAGGAAGGTCCAATCTGGAGGCAGACGAAGGCCAAGCCCGGGTAGAGACATTGGAGAGATAGCAGCTAGCGGCTAACAGGCCTAGAGCCGGCTGTTCGTCTCTGCACCGCGGTGGAATAGGGCAGCAGCTAGTGGCTAGTGGCCGCGGTGAGCAGACAGGACCAGACGAGGAGGTAATAAAAAATTAAAAATAGAGCGATCGTCAGCACGCTTGTTAATCAGAGACGTCAAATGAAAACAGGTTGAAATCAGTGATCAGTTTAAAGGTAATGCCGTTTAGGTACCGAAACATGGTACCGTTTGATTTTACATGAATCGGTACTCGGTAGTACAGACGGAATTCGGTCGGTACCAATAAAAGTACCGAATTCGGTACCCATCCCTAAAGGTGGATGAGAAGAGCACCAGCTACAGTCTCCAACACATGCACAAGCAAGAATACCTTTGCCCCTGTCTCCATCTCTACCTCAGAGGGAGCACAGAGGTAGGCGGGGCTTCCTGTTGGCCAGTGTGCAGGTATTGTGCAGGCATTCCCTACAGTTTCCAGTGGGATGTCAGGAGCTGTGGAGCCTTTTTGTGTTCGGTCTGATCCTGAAATAAGTGGGTGACTGTTTTCTGTGTGGCAATCTGGCACCACAATCTACTTTATGGTGACGAGTGCACAAGTTGAAGGAGCTGAAAGCATACAATTCCATGTGACGAATAAAAAGGATTGATTGATTGACATACGTTAGCATTTCGTTGAAAGCACTGCTGTGTCTAATTACACACAGAGCTGCTGGCACGGCTGCAGACTTGTTTATTTCTTACATTTTCCTGCAGCAGCTGTATTTCTGCAGTCCCTTCTGATTGCATTGATTTTTAAGCTCTGCTCAGACTTGAACACACCAAAATGAACCCAGTGTCTTAAGACAAATTAAGTAAGGGTCTGTGTGAAATGTTTCACGTTGACAGAATTGTGAGTCGCAGTATTAAAAAAGTGAACTTTTGGAAAGAAGAATTATTTTTCCGTTTTCAGAAGCGCAAGGACTCACTGAGATTCATTAAATAGTTTCATACATGCATGCAGAGGGTTTCATGGAGATGGCAAATGTACAACCACCAGAAATTTAGAAGAGTTTGGTAGATGAATTGCCAAAAAGTTTGCAAAAGTGTCAAACTGTTTACTTTGTGTGCTCAACGGCAATTAATCTGGGGACTAAAATGGTAATATAACAGATAGGAATTGCGCCAAAACTACACAAATACGTTTTTTGCTTTTCAAAACTCTGCCACATTCTGTTCTGCAGAGCGAAATAGCAGAAAACAAAGCAGCCGAGTCAAATTAAGAAAAAAAATGAAACACTAACACACACAAAAAGCAGACCTTGTGAACAAAGAGCACACTGAGCTTGTTTGTTGTCTGATTTTCCATCCAGCTGAAAGTCAAACAGCCGTCTATGCAGACTGAGAGAGCTGGAGGTAAACAGAGCAGAGCCGCTGCCTCTCCCTCAATAAAGAGAAAAAAGAAAAGCAGAAAATCCTGTGTGTGCCGGTGACATTGGGCTAACAGGTAGTTTGAAAGACCCCCTGATCTCTGTGTGGGGAGAGAATGCAGGCGGTGACTCTGACAAAGTCACCGTATTCACAGATAATTTGGCGGCGAGCGCTGACATTGGGCGCCGGCTCTTGAAAAGAAAAGAAGTGGAGCGTGGAGAGGCTGAAGGCTCCTGTTTATTTACAGTCACAGAGACTGTGTGTTTGTCTAGCAGCTGAAGAGGGCCGGCCGGGACTAAGAGTCTTTCTAGTGTTGTCGACTTCCCAAATTTCCCCTCATGACAGTCTCTTAGTCATAACAGCTCACGGCGTGGAGAGCCTCTCCTCTGTGGTGTTGGCGATGACAAACCGGCTGAACTCTGACTCCGACAGCTCTCTCTCTGTTCCCACTCATCGCGCTGTCAATGCCGAGTACCGCCGCCGCGGTCTCCACCCACTGATAGCAAGAGGTAGGCTAACACCTCTTCCTAACATGCAAGCGAACTCCAAAAAATTTCCTCATACACCAAGCAATTCTGCAGCGAAAGAAGCGGATGAGATTTTTGGTGCCTTTGTGATTTCTCC